>NC_134786.1:21027368-21034868 GCF_046742065.1 Oratosquilla oratoria | reverse complement strand
CCACTCCTCCCTTTCCCGCCACATTCGTATCCATGTACGAGTATCTAAAGCTTTCCACTTCCTCCTGTCTCTCTTCCTTAATACTCACTTCCAATTTGCTGCCATCCTCTTCCCTTGTACATCTTATCATCTTATTTTTACCCACATTTATCTTCAACTTCCTTCTTTAGCAAACCTTCCCAAACTCCGTCACTAACTTCTTAATTTCTCTTCTGATCCTGCTACAAGGGCAATATCGTCAGCAAACAACAACTGGTTTATCTCCCAATTTCTTCCATTTTCTTTAACCAACTTCAATTCCCAGCCCATTACCCTTGCATTTACCTCTCGCACCACCCTATTCATGTATTCATTGAGCAGCCATGGCGACATAACACATCCCTGACGAATTTCCACTTTTACCCCAAACCACTCATTCTCTCTGTTTCTAATTTTAACATAGGCTCTATTACTCTCGTAAAAATCCTGTCTGCTCTTAACAGATTTCTTTCTATCCTATATATCTGCAGTACTTCCCATAGTACCATTCTGTCTACCCTGTCATAAGCCTTTTCCAAATCCATTAATACCCAAAAAGTATCTTTACCTTTTCCACAAAAATCTGATCTCCGCAACCCCTACCTTTCCTAAATCCACACTGTTCATCACCAATTACTACTCTGTTCCTCTCCTAACCCTCCCATAAGCCTTCCCCACTGCACTTAACAAACTGATCCCTATGAAACTGCTACACTCTTCCAGTCCTCCGGCACTCAACCTTCCCTAAGACAATCATTAAACAACCTCACTGTACCTTCCTTCCTTAGACACTCAGCATGACACCCATCTAACCCATCTTACCTGCTCTCATCATTTTAATAACTGATTTCACCTCATCTATTCTTATTTTTCCTCCATTTTAATCTCATCACTGTCATTTTCTTAACGCTTCCCACTGTAACTACCTTTCCCTCCCTATCCTCCTTCACCTTTAGCAACTCCCTAAAATAATCTGCCCATCTTTCTCTTACTGCCGTCTCTTCCATTATCATCTCTCCATCTGCACCTTTTACAAAGGATTAAGGATTACAAAGGCAAAGCATGCCGACAGGAGACCTTTTAATCCATATCTAGGTCGGATGCAAAAAAAAAAAAAAAAAAAAAAAATCATATTAATAATAAATTAAAACTATAACAATGTAAATAACAATTAAAATACATAAATAAATGCCTTGGTATAGTTTAATAACAAACAAACAGGTAAATAGTAAATGATAATAAATTGACATATAACTAATAATAAATGAAAATCAGACAGACAAATTATAACAAAACAAAAACAAATAATATAACATAAATTATAATAATTACAGCATCTTACTTAGGTGTTTATCTAAATGATTCTTAAAGCTTCGAACTGAACTACATTGCACTACCTGTGCAGGAAGTTTATTCCATTCATTAACTACACGGTTGGCAAAGTTGTTTCTACCTACTTCCAAATTGAATCTATTTCCGGACAGTTTGAGACCATTGTTTCTTGTCTGATTCTCATTCAATGTGAAAATTTTGTCACTTTTGATGTTGTCAATTCCCTTTAAAATTTTAAAGACCTGTATCAAGTCACCTCTGAGTCTACGCTTTTTTAGGGAAAACAGATTCATGTGCTTAAGTCGATTTTCGTATGATTTATTTTTGATATTTGGAATCAGTTTTGTGGCTCGCCGTTGTACTTTTTCCAGTCTGTCAATGTCTTTAATGAGATTCGGTGACCATACGGAAACAGCATATTCCAAATGTGGACGAACTAACGATTTATATAGCTTGTTAATGAGTGATGGACTTTTGAAATCAAAAGATCGCGCAATCAATCCCAGAATCTTATTTGCTTTCTCAGAGGCTGAAATACACTGCTTGGATGATTTGAGGTCGTTGCTGATAATTACGCCGAGATCTTTTTCACTATCCACTTTTGTTAAGGAATTTCCAAATAACTTGTAATCGTACTTACTGTTATTTTTACCTATGTGCATTACCTTGCATTTACTTGTGTTAAATTTCATTAGCCACTTTTCAGACCATTGCTGTAATTGATCTAAATCTTCTTGAATATCTAATTGGTTTGAGTGATCATTTGCCACTCCGCACAGTTTTGTATCATCAGCAAATTTGGAAACAGTAGATTTTAGTCCATGGTCTATATCATTTATATATACTATGAATAGAAGTGGCCCAAGAACGGAACCCTGAGGAACTCCACTTGCAACACTTTTCCATCCAGAAGTTTTTCCATTTAAAACAACTCTCTGTTTTCGACCATTCAACCAATTACTAGTCCAACCTAATAGGCTACCACTTATTCCATGCAAAGCTAATTTAGTAAGCAGTCTTTCGTGTGGGACGGTATCAAAAGCTTTTGCAAAGTCTAGATATATTAAATCTATATTGTTTCTTTTGTCATAATTCGAGACAACTGTGTTGTAGAATTCGAGTAAGTTAGTGACGCAAGAACGTTTCCGTCTGAAACCATGTTGGCTATCATTTATCCAACGGTTTCTTTCTAAATGATATTCGATAGTCGATAGCATCTCTGATGATAGTTTCCATTATTTTTCCTATGATCGAAGTCAAACTAATAGGCCTATAGTTATTTGGTTTCTTTTTGTCACCTTTTTTGAATATGGGAGTAACGTTAGCTAGCTTCCATTCTCTTGGGACATCTCCGGATATGATGGATTTCTTGAAAATAATTTCTAATGGAACAACAATCTCATTTTTCATTTCCTTTAAGATTCTTGGATGCCAACCGTCAGGCCCTGGTGTTTTATTAACTTTGAGTTTGTCTATACACCTTTTAATTGTTTCTTTTGTCATATTTACCGTAGTGAGTAAGTTTACCCCAGACTTTTCACAGGTTTCAGTTTGGAATTCACTTTGAGGTGTTTCGTTTACGAATACCGAGCTAAAATAATTGTTTAAGAGATTACACATTCCTTCATTCGAATATTCAAGTTGACCGTCAGCAGATAATAGTGGACCAATGTGATTCCTAACAACCTTTTTATCTCTAATGTAACTATAGAATTCTTTGGGATTCTCTTTGGATTTCTCAGCGATGTTCATTTCGTATTGTCGTTTTCTTTTTCTTATTGTCTTTTTTAAATCTCTCTGTATTGATACATAACTTTCATAGTCATTAGATGCACCCGAGCACTTATATTTCTTATAAGCCTGTCTCTTTTTAGCAATACTTACCTTCTCTTCTCTACTTGACTTGCCTCCCCTTCCTCTCTTAATTTCCTTCCAAATTATATTTTCATTACTTTCACAATTTTCTGTCATAGTCTTCCCCCATTTCACATCTACTCTCGTTTTTGCGTCCTTTATCATGTGATTTACTTCTCTTCTCTTTTCTTTGTCAAACGAAGCAAAATAGCCCAAGAAAGATTTCCTGAGTACCTCCACAGTAACTTTTTTTGAAGTATGAACTTCTGCGTTTAAGAAAGAAGCGTTATTCACTAATGTTTTATTAGGTTCCTATTCAGCTCAATTATTTCATCTCACAAGATCTGTTTTTGTTCAGTAATTATATTAAGTGGATATAAACTGTTTCTATAATTTTGAACACATGATTGAATCAATCAGTTCCACAGCATTGCTTCATCTAAACCTGTTCTTACTGCCATTTATCAAATGGTTCTCTTTGAAGTAATGTTCATGAACATCTTATATGATAGTCTTCAAGCCAGTGATTGAAGCTTGCGTGTAGTTACTGTTACAGTACAGGAACGTTAGAAAGAATCATTTCGCGATCCCCCTCTTCAAAGCCTATCAACACCTTTATATCTTCCGGAGTTGAAGAAGTAATTGTGTGAAACTAGTCAAGAGAAAAGCTTCTCTTCTCTCACCTTGTTGCAAAGCCTAAACCAAAGAGATATATGTATTGATAAACGAATAGATTGAATGGCTTTTCATCCAACTTTTTATGTTTACAGATTGATTGGTTTGTTAATTTAATTATATATCTATTCGTTTATTCATTTCTATTTATTTTTTATTTATTTATTAATGTATTCATTCATTCATTTGTGTATTTATCTATTTACTTGTTTATATTTGTTTGTTCATTTGATTATTTCTTTCCTTCTTCATTTATTTATTCACTTTTCTAGTCATTTACTTATTTATTTATCCATTTAGATATTCATTTACATTCTCTTTTACTTCTTTATCTATTATCAATATCTAACTATTTAATATTTCTATACCTTCATATAAAATTAGTTAATGATTTGTGTTTTTCTATATTGATCTATCTATTTACTGATTTATTTATCAATTTTTCTATTTGTTCGTATTCTAATCTATCTTATTTACATTGTGGATTTACTGATTCAAGAGCTTATTAGTTTTTTACATCTGCTTATATTCATAAATTCAATTATACATTTATCTATATTTTGTGAATTTTAACAGTTGATAAATTGATTTTTTCACCTATTCATCTACCGATTCATTAACTAAATTATCGATTGACAGGCTGAGTGGTCAATTCGTGGTTCTATTATTTTTTATAATTTCGTCTGTCACTTTATCTTCATATGAAATTGAGTATATAGAAAACAAATTGATAAAATCAGTAAACAACTGCTTGAATAAATTAGTTTTATTATACTTTGTTTATTCAAACTTGTTTGTCTCGTGATTATTTTCTATTTATGTATGATCATATTCATTTTTCATTTTGCAATCGGTTTTCTATTGTTTTTCGTTGTTATTAAAGCAACAAATTATTTTCTTAATTACAAAGAAGAACTTACTGTCTTTGACAAATATTTATTATAAAAATCTAATGGGAAAAAAGTTATACCAGTATTTGCAAATTTTGAATCATGTTTTCTGACTTTTGTACGTAGGTGTATAGTAAATTTATTACACTTACACAATATCTGCACGCAATACAAAAACTACAATATCGTTAAATTCAGAAGACTAGTGAATTGTAGGCGGTGAAGTTCAAATGCAAAGCTACCAAGAAAGCCAAACCTGTATCTTCTTTGACTTGAGCGGTGCTCACTCAGTTTATGAAATGTTCTTTCCTTACAGTATCCAAACAAAACACATTTGTCATGAGCGCGAAGACATTCAAACCTCCTAAATGAAGACGTGGCTAGGGCGAGGTTGAAAAAGACGCTAATGTGCAGTCTCTACGACTGAGTCATGACTGGTTCTGATTGGCTGAAAGAGAAAAGTACTATTTTTTAGCTAGACCATGAGTATCCTCGAATCTAAGTTCATCCGACCTCCTCCTCTCCACAACATCCTGTAGGAATGCAGGCTATTACCAGCCTTCTTGTGTAGCTATAAAGATTCATGCATTCAAAACTTCAAGTCACTAGAATAGTCCTACATTTGAAAATATATTTTTGTGTATTCGGTCATAATTCGTACCCTATGTTTGCGTGTTTCTTCTCTTCGCAAGTTCTTGTGAAACTGTTTCATGAGCATGTGCGTGTGGAGGTCGTCTATGTAGATAAGTTTTTATGTTAGATGAATACTAGATACGATTAGATAAAATTGGTTGATATACTTAAGTGCGTGAAAATTATATCTAACGGTAAATCGATGGTGAAATACGTCTAGGGTAATTCTAGTTTTGTGCCATATTTTAGGTTTGTACTGATGACGGTGTTTGTATATCACATTTGCTTGTGAAACTTGCCCCTGATTTCCAGAGTCGTGCTTAATAGATTTTATTTTGTTTTACATGTCATTCTAATTTGATGGGGAGTCTAGATTAAAAGAAACTCCCCTTAGACAGAAGACCCATTCTCACTCGGTGAATAACGACATTCATGAGAATCGTGCTCTAAACGCCAGCCAGTTTACTTCAGCTGAATAAAGTCGCCTGCTAGTTGGTAGAATAACTCTGTTAGCTGATCACGGTACACAATGGTTTAATCGAGTTAACTTGTAACCCCTTTGAGCCATTAAGGGCTTTCCCTAATCTGAATAAAGTCACCTGGTGCCAAATAGTATGAAGGTTCTCAAAATATCAAGATTTCCTTCCAGATAAACACGAAGTTTCTTCTGTTATCGCGTTGTAGTTCAAAACGTCTACTCTTCATCCTTCTGTTATGAGGTCGAGGATCTTGAAGGTCGTGAATGGCAGGGAGCAGGTGGGAGGACCGGCAAAAGCAACTAAGATGAACGAGATTATCAACCAGGAGGACTGAGACTGACAAGGGAGCGAATCCAATATGATGTGTGAGAAGATTAAGATGAAGAACGGGCTGGGTAGGTGTCCCCGGTCGTTACTAAGACATCCCCAAATATGATTAGGTGGATGTAATCGGTCCTTATAATAATGTTTCATCTCTGGCAACTAATAAATTCCTCACTCTCAATTTACAGAAAGGAATTATAGGAATATTTTCAAGGAAATGTTACAAAATACTGGGGAAACTAGAGGGAAAAGAGGGAAATTAAAAGGAAGAGGAAGAAAGGAAGAGAGGGGAAAGAAAAAGGAAGAGGAAAAGAAGAAAGGGGATAAGGAGGAGTAGGAGAAGAAGAGAGATGCGAGAAATGGCGAGGAAAAGAAAGAAAAATGATGTGAAAAACAAAGCAAAAAAATGAGAAAGAAAATATAAAGGGAAAAAATAAGAAGGAGAAAAACATAAGGAAGGGGAAGAGGAAAACGTGAAAGTGGAGAATAGAAGAAAGAATGAAAGATGAGGATGAGGAGTTTAATGAAGAAGATTTACGCGACTCAACGTGACCTTGAAAAATTGACGTCCCAGGTCGTTGGTCGCAACTGGCGTAGAGCTGCGTGGGATGCGGAAGGTTATGTTAACCTCTTGAATATCTTGCTCGGCTTGTATATCTATTCTGTCTTCCGCCTGGATATTGGATGTCCTCTGAGGGATGGCCTCTGGACTCTGAAGAGAACGTCGTGGGACACCTGTAGAGTTCGTACGTAATGCCTCATAGGCCAAGTAATATGTTCGAAGTCGTCCCAAGTAAGAAGTCAGATTGTCAGAACTTGCGGCTGTCGAGACCCGAACCTTCCCAAAATCTATTTGGTTGCATGCTGAGTCGAGGACTATCAATCTGGAGAGAAAAATGGTTCTGGCCTCATTTCAACCCGGGAACTGTTGGCAGTTCTTCTCAATCTATCTTCAGTCTGGTATCAAATGATGCATTTGCCTTAATTGTGGCTTCCATCAGATCATTCTATTCATCTCCATGGCAATTCAGTCACTAAGCAAGAGGCTAAGAAATACCGATGATAACTTGATAACTGTAATATTTAGTAAATTCCCTTAATAAAAAAAATCCTTTCGGTCTTAATAACTAATATGATGAGCTAACTTGGTGTGAAAATATATGTTAATACTAGTGATCACAGTATAGTTTCAGCTAGAATAGATCCATGTTGCCTCTTTAAAACCAGATCAAAAATGTTTTTATGATAACAGACATGGCAAGCATTTTTTTCAAATTATATTTACCGCCGTGATT
>NC_134786.1:20989868-20994868 GCF_046742065.1 Oratosquilla oratoria | reverse complement strand
CCATCTAAACAAAAGAGGTCCGGACCAATTTAGCGACGACGAAATGTCTAACAAAAATGTAAAGATCAGAATTGATAAGAGCAATACAGTAGAAGGTGATGAGAATATTTTCCAGGGATTTAAAGAGGGTGGGGGAGACACAACCCCCCCCCCCCCGATTAACAAGACTAGAAGAGAAGCTCGATAAGATGATCGAGCACTGGGAACTTAGGTTCGGTCTCGTTAACAACATTGTGTAGAGGGTTGAAAAATTGGAAGAACTAGAGAAGGCGAACAAAAATTTAACTAAGGAAATTGAAGAATTAAAAAAACAGTTAAAAGAAGTAAAAGAGGAGAATAAAGTATTAAAGGAGAATAATAAGGACAACGAGGAGGGTTGAAATTTTTTTCAAGAAAACAGTAAAGTTGCATTTACTGACATAATCAAACAGCAAATGAAAGAACAAACTGAAGACTCAGTTATTAAAGTGATGAGACAGAAGGAGAATATAGTAAGAGACTTAGCAGATAGAAAGAAATGTATAATTATATTAGGAATGGAGGAGAAACATAACCCAGATAGAACCACAAGAACCAAAGAGGAAAATGAAAAAGTAAGAAATTTACTAGAATTAGTTCAGGAAGATGAGCCAGAAATAATGAAACAAATCGAAGAGAAATTCAGGCTTGGGAAATATAGTACAGACAAGACCAGACCAATTAAGATTAAATTCAGGTCACAAACGACGGCAGAGAATATCTTATCCAAAACAGGGAAACTAGAAACAAGTGAACAATATAAAAAGGTATGGATAAAAAGGGAAATGAATAAAGAGGAAAGAGAGGAGGAAATAAGGAAAAGACATGAAGCTAAGAAAAAAAAACGAGACCAGAACGGAGACAGAAAAACAAGAATTCTACTGGAGAGTAGTGAATATGAAATTGAAGCAATGGAAAATAACAGAGAGAAACACAAAAGAAACAGAGAATACAATGGAAATAACAGAGATTTAAAAGTATCCTACACAAATATAGATGGATTAATAACAGGACTGAATGAACTGAACAAATATCTAAAAGAAAAAGATCCGGACATAATGGAAATTGTTGAGACAAAATTAAAAGGTCCACTACCACCCAACAGCATAGGACACAATGCATATAATTATTGGATTAGAAGCAGAGAGATAAAAACAAGAGGGTGGAGTTATGTTCCTGACTAAGAAGGATATAAGCGTGAAGAGTGTCACATATGGGAACAATGGAGTAGAGATGATCATGATAGAAGTAGAAGATAGAGATAAGAAGAGCAGAAAGTTTGTAATAAAAGAGGTGCCCCCCAAAAACAGCCTCATGGGAAGAGAATGAACATAAAAGCATGTTAGAAGACACAAGAATAACACTTGTCACGATATTACCCCTAGCCAGGTGACACGGTACCCCATCCGGGTTTCAAAGTACCCATTTACCTAAATGACACCCTTCCTACTACACTGCCATCCTACTCCGAAGAAACAAGCAGTCGACCTCCTCCTCCACCCCCCACTTCGGTTGTCTGGATAACTATCCTCAGCCAATCACAGGCCCAGACGTCAGCCTGGTTCCCCTATATAAAGCTAGGCCTTCCCCACACTGGACAGACTCGCTTCTAGCTAGCTGCCAGCTTCGCCCCTCTGGATTCAAGAAATCATTGCTTGGACAACCGACGACTCGACGTGCCAGGTTTCAGTCTTACCCATTCTCAACCCTTCTACATATCTCATTCCCCTTTTATTCCTATTGTGTGTTAGGATTAATGTTATTATTGTTTTGTTAATTCATGTTGTATGTTTGATTATATCTCATACTGAAATATTAAATGGTTAATACTGTCCTGTCTTTTGGCGTACCAAATGTCTGATGCGTTCTATATCCTCCTTCTAACTTTGTTGTGGCTTGGGCACTCGGTATGCCATTGTGGTTAACAGATATCTTTCCAGCCTGAGCCATAACACACTAAACAAGATAATGGAAGATGGAGGAAGAATAGTTATGATGGGCGACTATAATTGCAAAGAAATATGCTGGGAAGAGATGACCGTAAAGGGTGGAGAACACTCATGGGGAAGTGTTCTACTTGAGATGATTACTGACCACACAATGACATAATGGATCCAAGAGAACACTAGATATAGAAATGAAGAAGAACCATCGAGACTAGACCTAATAATCACATCAGAACCTGAAATAGTGGAAAAGATAGAATACCAGGCACCAATAAGCAAAAGTGACCACATATTGATAGAACTAGAACTAAATGAGAAAAAATACATGAAAAGAAATGAACAATATAGAAAAGGAAGATTGATGTATGAAAAAGCAAATTTTGATAAAATAAGAGAATTCTTCCAAAATGAAAACTGGGAAAGAATACACAAAGAAGATACAACAGTAGAAGAGAAATGGAATATTTTGACAAAAATCTATAAAAAAAAGGAGTAGAAAAGTATGTCCCAAGACAAAAACAAGAAAAAGAATATGTAAAGTGCTGGTACAATAAAAGTTGTAGGGAGATAAAAGACAAAAGAGACAAAGCCTGGGCCAAATGGAAGAAAAACAAAAGACCTGAAAAATGGAAAATATATACTTGTTATAGAAATGAATATGTACAAGCGTGCAGAGAGGAAAAGAGAAAATATGAAAAAAGATGTCATAGAAAAATGTAAAGATCAACCAAAACTATTCTACAGATTTGTAAACAACAAACTGAAAAACAAACAAGATTTGGAGAAATTAAGACAAGGAGGAGTTGAATACACAGAGGAAATTGAAATGGTGGAAATTATGAACAAACATTTTAAATCTGTGTTTACAAGGGAGAACATACAACCTGAAGAGATTGAATGGAAAGAGAAAGTTCCCCCTATGAAAGAAATAGAAGTAACAAAGAATGAAATATTGAACCACTTGAGTAATCTTGATGTCAGAAAATTGCATGGACCAGATGAAATAGCAAACTGGATTCTGAAAGAATGCAGGAATGAACTGGCAGACAAAATACATAGCATAATAAACAGTTCCTTGAAAGAAGGTAAAGTTCCAGAAGATTGGAAAAAAGCAAATATAGTACCTATATATAAAGGGGGAAATAAAGAAGACTCTAACAACTATAGGCCAGTCTCTCTAACAAGTACAATAGCAAAAATTTGTGAAAGAATTGTCAAAAATAGATGGGTAAAATATTTAGAAAAAAAACAACGTGCTAAATCCAAGACAATTTGGATTCAGACAGGGACGATCATGCGTCACCAATTTAATATGTTTCTATTCAAGGCTAATAGATATAATACAAGAAAGAGATGGATGGGCTGATTGTGCATTTCTAGACCTAAAAAAAGCTTTTGACAAAGTACCACATAAGAAGTTGCTTAAGAAATTAGAAACTGAAGGAGGAATACAGGGCAAACTGCTAAATTGGATGGAAGACTTTTTGCAAGAAAGAAAAATGAGAGTAGTGATAAGAGACCAACACTCAAAATGGGATGAAGTAATAAGCGGTGTTCCACAAGGAACAGTTCTGGCCCCAATAATGTTTGCTATATATATTAATGATATGGATGAAGGAATTGAAAGCTATATGAGCTTCTTTGCAGATTATGCAAAACTATTGAAAAAAGTGAACACGGAAGAAGATTGTGAATCACTACAGAGAGATCTAAATAAAGTACAGGAATGGAGTAGGAAGTGGGAGATGGAGTTCAATACAAAGAAGTGTAGTATAATGGAATTTGGAAAAAGTAAAAACAGAATAACAGGATCATATAAATTGGGAGAAGAAGGAATAAAAAAAGTAGAAAATGAAAAAGACCTGGGAGTCATTGTTATGAATAATATGTCACCTGAGAAACATATAAATAAGATTTTTGGAGAAACCTATAATTTAATAAGAACAATCAAAGTTGCATTTACATACCTGGATGAAGAAAGGGTGAAGAAAATTCTAATCACCCTGATAAGACCAAGATTGGAATATGCAGCAACGATATGGTCACCAAGTACAAAAAAAATTATAAAAAAATTGAAAGAATACAAAGAGCAATTACAAAATTGGCACCTACACTCTCAAAACTATCATATGAAGAGAGACTAGCAAAACTTGAACTACAGACACTAGAGCAAAGAAGAGAGAGAGGAGATTTGATAGCTATTTACAGAATCATGAAAGGCATAGAAATTACTGATAGAGAGAATCTGATAAAATGGGATGAGAGAAATACAAGAGGACATGGAAAGAAAATAAAAAAAAAAGACAGCTATAGAAGAGACCTGAAAAAGAACAGCTTTCCTCACAGAGTAATAGACAGTTGGAACAAGTTAGATGAGAAAGTGGTGTGTGCAAAAACAATACATGAATTTAAAAATAGTTTAGATAAAACGAGATATGAAAACGGGACACCACGAGCATAGCTCCCCTTCCCGTAAAATACAACTAGGTAAATACACACACACACACACACACACACACACACACACACACACACACACACACACACACACACACACACACACACACACACACACACACACACACACTCACGCGCGAACACACACACACACACACACACACACACACACGCACACCTATCTCTTCACTTACTAGTATAGCTACCCCTTCTTTCCCTCACCCTCTCTTCACTCCTGAGAACGTCCCAACTACACTCCCAAACTTACACTCGCCCCTCCCTCTCAACTTAGTTTCAACCAAAGCCAACACATCCATCATTCTTATCACAAACATACTGCCTATCTCTTCTCTTTTACTCTCATCTGTACTACATCCACGCACATTAAAAGACCCAAACCTTAGGGTACTGGTTGGAAAACTCCCAGACCATCTTATGCCTTTACTTTTTTTAGGAATGTCCCCTGTGAGGCTACAGGCAGAGGGATGGCTGGTCCTAATCATCGTCCCGTTTTTCTCGCCTCTTACGATTCAAGTGGGAAGCCTTGGTGGCACAATAACATGCAGCCGATAATTGTCT
>NC_134786.1:20979868-20984868 GCF_046742065.1 Oratosquilla oratoria | reverse complement strand
CTATACTGTATGCTTTGTGTGATGAGTTTATCATGAGCAAATGCCTGTTATCTTGTCAATTGTATTGATATTATTTTATTGCTGGCGGGGTAGGGGGGTTGATGACCTGTGTATATGTGGTCTAGGCTAGTTTAGTTGTGTCTTAGGCGGCTTCTTTGTAGGTTTTCTAATTGGTAACACTCGCTTTAGCACTGAGTTAGTTGACCTTGAAATTTTTATTTATGTGATAGTTCCTGTATGCATGTGTGCCTTTGCCAATAATTAGGTCTCTATGTCATGTTTCGGTTCATAATAAAGTACTTTTATATGTATAAATGATCCTACAATGAAAGTATAACAATGTAACTATAGTTCAACAATCGTAGTTTATAAAGTCACAGAAAATGCACCTTGGGTAAGATGGGCTTCTAGTGGAAGCACACCGAGAGGACATGATATACACGCACACAAAAGGTATAACCAGATATTACAGCTAAAGTAGTGATGGTATGAGGAAGAAATGCACCAGAAAGCGGGATAAAACAACTTAAAAAGGATCCAGGGTTGATGAAAACTCCACTGTAAAAACAGTACTGAAAAGTATGATGGGAAAATGACCACGTATTGTAAACACTTATCTCTCAAGGCAGTATTTTTACGCAGGAGGTGGTGATACAGTTCACAACACTCTGCTGTACACATGCGCTTTTGGTACAACAAACAAGTAACATTGATATAATGAAATTAGATTCAAAATAGAAACTAAGAGAAATGTGACTCTATGTATTCAAACTCAATTATTAACTTTCTAGATGCATGACTTGTAAGTGATTTTACATCCTTCGTGTAAACTGCAGTTAGTGTAACATTTACCTTCATAAACAAATTACGGCTTAAACTTAAAAATTATATTAAGGTCACTTTGGTTTCTTTACATTTTAAAGCATTATATAGATTTTTGTCCACTCACATAGAACAACAATACTTGACAGTGTAATTTCAGTTTAGAGAAGGTGCAGTTACTTGTTCTATGACTGTCATGTTTGATTCAAGATGATTTATAGGAAATGACTGAAGAATGCACATTCTATCCATTTGCACAGATGTGGCTGCAACTACAACTATTTGACCACCTTTCATCTAAACTAGATTGTTTGACTTTTACCAAAATAAAAATCTGACTGTGTTTAGGGGGTAAAAATCACAGATTTAAGGAAGACATACTTCAAAGCAAACCCAGCAACATTTTGCGACAAACATAAGAAATACTAGTGTATAAGTCTTCAACATTTGTGTGTTGCATTATGAAAGTTAAATCCAACTAAGTACCACGTCATTTAAGAATACAACATAGGTTATCTAATGTATAAAAATCTGATCATATCTGATCAATGATGAAACATACAAGATATATTGACTTTGATAATACATGTGAGCCTCTGAAAACAATTTCAGTTGGAAATAAGAACATATTTACAATAGGAACTAGGCACTTTCTCTTAATCAGAAAACTAGCGTTATATAAATAAACAGGACATGAGTGAGAGCAACTACATTCGGTGTCCCTTGTAAAGAACTGTTTCAGTCCACACCAATAAGGTAATCGATGGTCGCACCCTGAAAAGAAACAGAAAACGGAAGATGAGGTCACATTACAAAAACATGAGAAGATTTGTGAAAAAAAGCCTGATACCATTGATATCTGAAGATACAGAAACTGCTTGCAACTCAGATATTGCATGACAAATATCTTTGACATGGTTGGGTATAAGGAAGAAAGAAAACAATATTGAGATACTTTATAGCAATTGCTCCATCTTCTATAACGTGCTATCTCCTTAACTCTACCAACCCAAATTGGACATTGACTGCATATGTTTTATTCAGATTTTTTTTTTTTCTTTAGAGACTTGGTAACGTTTCTACTAATCAGAGTCAAATAGTATTCATTTATAATTGAAGATTAGTCTCCGCCCAAAAAAGAATGCTAATAGCTTCTGTTTTCTTCTTTCCCTCCATTCTATTCTCCATAAATCTCTTCTATAGCAATGGTTTTGCTGCCTCGAGTCTCAATGACTAAAAACCATTAGTCCCGCAGTTATCCGAATCAGTCTTTGAGCTCTCTCATAAATGAGGAGCATTCGCCGCGATGCGCGCGGCTTCGGCTGAACCCGTCACCTTTGCTCTATGCGCTTCAACTTTTGGGGCAAGCCACTGACTACTGCTGGGAACTGAACGGAAAAATGTATGAGATTCAAGCCCGAGACTAGGAAGCCTTCCTATACATCCATCTGAATAAATGTTTGGAATATGTCCTGTGCTGTATTAATATGAGTCTATTTCTAAGTCACCAACTATCAGAAAGAGATGGGTAGCAGTCAGCTCACCTAATGTGAAAAACTTTCTACAAAACAATTAAGGTTGGCAGGGAGACCTTGGGCCTACTTCGAAGACTAAGTGATCTCAGGGTTGTCTCTTAGGGCTCTTAGGGTTATATCTCCAGAAAGAGATGACGATGTTGAGAAGTATTGAAGATGCATAGCAGAAAGACGACTCTTTTCGACGTTCATCTTCCAAGACTACCACTAACAGATACCCACGATATTGGATTAGGAACAAATGGAAGTCCACTCGACTTCTCAAACAACTCAGTCATCTTTACCTTAGGTCGGAACTCTACTACAAACAAGACTTACCGGAAGTGAGTAGAGCAGCAGGAAGAGGAACAAAAAGAGAAAGAAGAGGATGATGAAGGTAATGATATACCACTTGTAGTTCTTCCACATAACAAACTTGAAAGACTTCCATGGTGACGTCAACCAGAAGAAGGAAGTGGCCGGGCGTCTGTCGAATACAAGGCAATTGAGTCATAACATAATTATACATATTACTTTTCAAAATATGGTTAACGTGGTCTTATGGCATGGGGAGCGTTGGACGGACATCTTGCGCCAGAGCACTCAAGTGAGGTCTAGCGTTGTATTCGAAATTGTTTCTAGAACAGTATGAATATTCACAATAAAACTTGCCATGCAAAATAATGAGTTTTATGCTTATGATGGATAAATGGACCGGCTATTATTAATATAAAGACAAAGATATATACATACATATATATATATATATATATTTAAATATATTTATATATATACATTTTAACAACCACAATACACTTTAATTCTAAGCCATCAACATCGGGAGACCCAATGGAGGCCACAACCAGAAATTGAAATGTGGTACTGTCGAGGACTCGAACTCAGCTATCACATGACAAGTGCGCATTGACTTACCAACTACGCTATCAAGCGCAATATTACTTATTTATATTTGTATGCTCGAGTACATACACATACATGAAATTTTGCGTTCAACCTATTTCCACTATGATAGTACAATTGGAAGTATACAAACGCGGGAAAGTATTTGTACAACACTGAATGGGTCCCAATGGGACCCATTCAGTGTTGTACATATATATATATATATATATATATATATATATATATATATATATGTATGTATGTATATATATACATATATATGTTTTATATATTATATGTATATACATACATACATACATACATACATATACCAAGGCTTTTTCCCCCTTACAAGGGAGGTAGCCAAAAAGGAAAAGGCATAAAATCATTCCCACCCATTCCATCCCTAAATACACTTCACACCCCTCCACCCTCCCTCATATCTTAGTACCTCCTGGATGACGGGTCATCCCTGCATCTTGTCTACTGCCCTGGGTCAGAAGCAGTGTCGCAAGACACAGCACATCCACAGCAAGGCCGCTTCATTAAATCGGCGACCCCCCTCTCCGTCCCCTCATGCATAATAGGAGAAGACGGGGAGAAATCCCTTCGGGCTGCGTCAAATTTTGCTCACACATACTACCTCACCCCACATCACCCCGCCCATTCCTCCTCATGCATCACAACATCATCCATATACAACCATTCTCCATTCACCCCTGTCTTATGTCCTCTCCCGTCCTTCCTCAACAGACATTCCCCTCTTCCCCAAAGCCCCCTTCACCCCATCCATCCACCTCATCCTAGGACGTCCCCTCATGTTCACTCCCTCCACATCTGCCTTCCATACCTCTTTTACTAGTCTTTCTTCACTCATTCTTTCCATGTGTCCAAACCATCCTAATACTCTTCCATCAACCATATCTCCCAACTCCCTTTCCACCCCGGTTCTCCTCCTCACCACCTCATTTCTCACTCTATCTAGACTAGTAACCCCTATCATACTTCTCAGACACCTCATCTCAAACACATTCAAACTCCTTCTCTCTTCATCTCTTATGTTCCATGTTTCTACCCCATACAGTGCTGTTGGCACAATCACTCCTTCATACAGTCTCCTCTTAGCACCCATTCCCAAATGTCTATTCCTCATTACACTCTTCAATCCACCAAGGCATTTACTCGCTTCTCTCAATCTACATTCTACCTCCACCTTCACTCCACCTTTTCCTGCTACACTTGCACCCAAGTATCTAAAACTATCCACTTCCCCCAGTCGCTCACCCTTAACGCTCACTTCCAGTCTGCTGCCACTTTCACCCCTTCTACATCTCATCACCTTACTTTTACCCACTTTTATCTTTAGCTTTCTTCTATCACATACTCTCCCAAACTCTGTCACCAACTTCCTCATTCCCTCCTCCGATCCTGCCACAAGCGCAGTGTCGTCCGCAAACAACAGCTGGCTCACCTCCCACTTTTCTCCATTTTCTTTAACCATCTCCAATCCCCTGACCCACTACCCTTGCATTTACCTCTCGCACTGCCCCATCCATGTATAGGTTGAACAGCCAGGGTGACATAACGCATCCTTGACGAAGTCCCACTTTTACCTCTAACCACTCACTCTCTCCATTTCCAATCCTGACACAAGCTCTACTACTCTCATAAAAAGTCTTGACAGCTCCTAGAAGCTTTCCTCCTATCCCATATATCTACATAACCTCCCACAGTGCCTTTCTGTCTACCCTATCGTAAGCA
>NC_134786.1:20952368-20969868 GCF_046742065.1 Oratosquilla oratoria | reverse complement strand
AACTAGAAAGCTACCTCCCCAGTTGCCAATTTAAACAACTTAGGCTGTTGACATACGAAATGATTAATAATAGTAATTGGAGACCATGAGTAACTCCACACTTTCTGGTGTGCGTTATTGGTATCTGGAAACAAATTACTTAGGGAACTGATCTTTTATCAATTGTGGGTAATCAATAGTCTCTTGTTTTCTTATTCGACTACATGTGACTTGAAATCCTTTTGATATAAATACATCCTAGGCATCCTGTATCAGAAAGCGGTTTCTGTCTAGCTCTGTATATATTTGGCATTACTTAAATTTAGTTTAGTATATAAAAAGGGGTTTATGATTGGACCTGATCGGATTAAATGGAATCGTAAAAAAAGTCGATAAGACACAATGATTTGCCAAAGAGGCCAATGACAACAAAAACGACACTGAGGACACTCACTGTCCAAATATAGGATTGAGAGTGTTGGGTCTGTATTCGTCTTTGCTCGACTGGGTCTCCTTGCCCAAGGAGACGATGACGTAGGGGTCGGCAAGGCCCCCAGCATCCTTCGGTGTGAGGTCCTTGCCCTGGATGACATAGACTCGCGCCGTCACTTCCTGTGGGCTAGAGGGCGGGAAGCCAGACAGAACGTGGCCCACAGCCTCCTCGCCCTGCATCGGATACACTCGGAAAGTGCCCTGAAACAGAACCATAAGAGGAGATTTAGTGGTAGGATACATAACTTCCCAGAGAATAGCATTTTTCTTAGAAATCAGAAATGTCCTTGAGTCACACGATTTTTTTCATTAAATAGGTACCATTCTGTACACTATATATCGAAATGATAAAACAACATATACATATACATATACATATACATATACATATACATATACATATACATATACATATACATATACATATACATATACATATACATATACATATACATGTGCATATACATATACATATACATATACATATACATATACATATACATATACATATACATATACATATACATGTGCATATACATGCGCATATGCATCTACATATACATATAAATATACATACACATATATATATACATATACATATACATATACATATACATATACATATACATATACATATACATATACATATACATATACATATACATATACATATACATATACATACACATACATATGCATATACATATTCATATTCATAAAAAATTACCAACACATACACACATATGAATTCTTCCCATCCTCCTTTGTCTCTTTATTCTTCACCTGCTTACCCACCTTGAGTTCGCCCGCCACTTCTGGGTCAGAGTCGGCAGACCCTTTACCTCTCGTCAGAGGGATCGTGTCCAGAAGGTCCGTGAAGTTCCTATAGGCTTTCACTTCCTCCAATGCCCCTGGCAGGATACTTAGCCTCTCGTACCTGTAGAAAGGGGGGATGCAAAAGGTGAGAAAGAGTACTTGTTCACTCTATTTGCAGAGTTGCGATTTAACTTGGGGAAATGCTTCTGGCGTTGGATAGAACGATAAGTGAACTATGTCATTTGATCAAAGAATTTATTCAGTATTATCAGCTTCTTTCTGGAGGACTGTCTTCAGCTAAATGATATCAACTGGCTTTAGTCAGTATCTTATAAACACAAGTTATGACACATCACTTAGGATGTGGAAGGAAGAGGAGCTCTGATTTGCTTTTAGCATTCTGCATAACCAATTGTATGTCTGACGACAGGTAAAGACCAAAAGTAAGTCTCACTAGTGACGTTGCACCCTTAAGTTACATACATGTAAAAATACACCATTTGTACTTTAAGTGTTTTCATTCCTGATAGCAATAAACCGAAACTGATATAGTATTACCAATGATATTGATTTGTCTAGTACAACTCTAAGTGATACGGTTGCTTTTACGGTATAATTGCTACATCTAGTACTATTGGTTTTAATATTGTTGTTTAACTAATAATGAGAGTTGCGGGAATGGCGTTGTGATAATTTTGCTGGTGGTGGTGGTGCAAGAGGTAAGTAATGCGAGTGCTACACACTGACGGTTGCCATAGTCTATGCGCTACAAGGAGTCTGTTCAGGGTGTTGTGGCGCACGTTGTCTCAAATCAACCTTAGTAGATGCTTCTCTTTCTGTTATTTTCCTTCTATGTGTTATTTTTTATTCTTTATAAAGTAAAAGAGGCTGTATAGTACAATGAATATCACTTTTTAGGATTATAACCACGATTACCTATACCCCAGCCCACCTGCTTCACCTGTGGCACCTCGGAGTGGCAACATGAGGAAAAGGCGCTGATGCCACGTGTCACAGAAATTATTCACATCATTGACATAATGCTAAAAAGTGATGCTTATTGTACTACACAGCTTCCTTTACTATATACACATTATAAAAAAGACAATTTCAAATAGGAAACAGATGGGAAATAAGAGAGAGGCATTTACTAAGGTTGATTTGGCAGAGTGGATAGTAGTAAATCACGATGCATGCGCACAGCCGCCAGCACTTATTTTGCCACCACCATTACCGCTAACACAACATGTGCAATAGATCACTGCCACCGCCTCTTCTTTCGCATCTTAGGGAAGAGTTACTCACCCTTTACGGAGATAGGCTCCACAACGGCTGCTGTCCCCAAGGGAGGCGTAGAATTTGCACCACCAGTCGATATCTGTATCCATAGTGCCGGGCTGCGGGCAAAGTAGCCGTCAAAGCAAGGAAGACATGGTTGTAGGCATGGAGGGGTTACAAAATACTATTCTTTCTAGGAGGTCCTTTCCCCACCTTCGGATAAATGGCACCGGATTGTTTTCCATTGCCCTTTGAGTAGTCATGTTTGACTACATTTTATGTGCTATGATATTTTTTGTCAATATTTCAAATAAAGTTAGGTTAAGTTAGGCTAGGTTAGGTGAGGTTAGGTTGAGTTAGTTTGATGGTTCCGAGGATATGAAATATTCAAAGTCGAGGGAAAGACCCAATGGTAAAGATTTTTTTTCCATGAGGGTCATCAAACATATAAGCAGTATAATTGCTGCTCCTTTGAATGGAGTTACAATATTGGGTGAAACCTATTTTCTTTTTTCTTATTCTTAGGGTATAGGATAGGTTAAGACACTGTCTTTTTCTGAAAATGAATTGACTGACAAGTGTAATATGAAGAAAATGAAATATAATTTTTCACAGAAAAAATATTAGAAGAATGATATTAGAAGGTTCTTTGCCATTTACTTACGAAACTTAACTCGAACACATGATTATAACTAACAAGAAAACATGCTAAAAAGAGTGATAAGTTGTACATTGTGTTTACGTGGTCTCTGCTTTTTGAATACATGAGTGTATGGCAAAACTGATATTAACGATGTGTTATCACATATTACATAGTTTATTAGAACTACACAAGAGAAGTTCAAATACAGTCGTACGCGCAAGCATACTGAACGTAACTCAAGCGTAAAGCACACACACACACACACACACACACACACACACACACACACACACACACACACACACACACACACACACACACACACACACACACACACACACACACACACACACACACACACACACACACACACACACACACGCACACACACACGCACACACACACACACACACACACACACACACACACACACACACACACACACACACACACACACACACACACACACACACGCACGCACACACGCACACACGCACACACGCACACACACACACACACACACACACACACACACACACACACACACACACGCACGCACGCACACACACACACACATACACACAGGGCTGAAATAATTTCAGTATCACTGGGCTGCGAGTCGTTATTCCAACTCTCGGGGGTGGGGAGTTAGGTGTGTGTGTGCGTGTAAGGTCACAGCATTACCCATAGATCGGCCATATATGAGCTCTGAGCTCTCTCCCGGGAGGGAAATAGCTGTCGATCACGAGTCGAACACGTGATCCAAGACCTTGGTGAATCACACACACATAAACATATTCACAGACACAAAAATCAGAAAATGCATACAGATGGACTGAGGGGTAGATGAATAACCATTTAGAAATTGAAGTCCATGTCTGCAATTGTCCAAGTCTGCTATGTTTTGATGAACTGCTGAACGCAGGAATTGAACTCATTAATTTTAGATGCAGTCACTTTACAGATCTTCATGAGATTCAGGGACAGAATTCATATACAAGTTTGAATGAAGTTTATACAAATCATTCCTATAGTCCCAGGATCTTCCCTTGGCCGAAGCATATTATACAGCGGAAATATGCTCCAAATTATATAACATTAGCATTATTGAAGACAGTGAAGAGGCCACATGATGTTTACCTCCATCAACGCGATAACATTCACTACAAGTTTTTGTATTAGATTTTTTTTAATTCAAAAACAGGATCAGGACGAAAATAATGAATACCCCACGTTTTCCTTACTCCGCCTCTTACTGAAGAAAATCTTTAATAAATGGGCATTAGCTAGACCTTATTTCATTTCCAAGTCATGTTCTTCGCCTTGTTAAGAGAGTTGATTGTGATGACCACAGAGAAAAGATATTGGAAGAAAAAAATAACATCAAAAGCGAGTGCATCTCTTTATAACAAAATGTTGTCATGGAACAAAAATAGCCTACCTGTGAGTCGAACAAACGTAAAACGTGAAATAGGACAACAGAAAACTCAAACATAACTGAAACTATCCATGAACTGTTGACATATGAGTAGGTAAAACTATAAAATTTTCATTCATATTGTAAACAGATAAGGCTATCGGTAACCGAAATGAGGCTTCTAAAAGAAAACAATACTCTTACTTTCGTACAAGCAAATGAAGCATAAGCATATTTGTTTTGGCACATGCAAGGATTAAACACATACAATTAAGCGAGTTATGACATTAACATATAAGAAACTTACTGGGACATCTGAGGGAGAAACATACAATTAACACTTACATTAAAACAGAGGAACCAGATCGTGTGTCGTCATTGATGGCCAGTGTTTGTTTCTGTTTACCAAAGACTATTTCTGTCCAAGTAATATAGCCTAAATTTCAGGGTGAATGGGAGTTTAGTAATGCAAATAGGTTAAGTGGATTCTCCTATTCGACCCTCTCGTTCAGTCTGTATTAGTACTTAATCTTAGACTGTTCTGGAAAGAAAAGTGGGATAGGATAGGACGCCTTTGGGAAGACAAGAACTAAAATTTATCCCTTAGTGTTATTTTACCCAATATGAACGCAGGAAGGCCAAGGACTATCATAACATGTTAAAGATTTTCTGGTTCCTCAATGACGACACAGATCGTTAACGGAGACGACTACGTGGGTTGTTACGCACCTCCCTGGCTGTCTGGGCGTGGTTCAGGGTGAGGCGAGGGTGAGGGGAACCGGTATCCTGTTAGCAAAAGGGGGAGAATCCGTGTGTGATTAGGATGATTCCGAGGGAAAGGAAGGGGACGACTACGACGACTTACTCAGGGATGGGCTACTAAAGCATGTCTGTAGTTAATGCAGTTGGTGAGCAAAATGCAATTATCCATGCCCTGCATTTGTAAACAAATGTTCTTTGTGTATAAGATTTGGCATAACGTTGATGAATTCCACCTTTCAGGGGTTTGTTTGACTAAAGTAGAACAATATTCACTTTGGCGTTTTAGGAAACTGTCTTTTCGTATGCATTTTTGTCTCTTCATTCTTCTGAAAAAAATTCCTTTAACCTACATATCTTACTAGATCACTGACTCTCTACTGCGCTTCATTTTGTATGAACAATACGCAAAGTGAAAAATATACATTTGGGAATGGATGCTATGAGGAGATTGTATGAAGTGATTGTGCCGACAGCACTGTATGGGGGAGGAACATGGAATATATGAGAGAAAGAGAGGAGGAGTTTGAATGTGTTTGAGATGAGATGCATGAGAAATATGATAGGGGTTACCAGGCTGGATAGAGTGAGAAACGAGGAGGTGAGGAGCAGAACGGGGGTGGGGGGTGGGGGGGGGAAGGAAGTTGGGAGATAGGGTTGATGAAAGAATATTAGGATGGTTTGGACACATGGAAAGAATGAGTGAAGAAAGATTAGTAGAAGAACTGTAGAAGGCAGAGGTGGAAGGGGGTGAACATGAGGGGGCGACCAAGGATGAGATGGATGGATGGGTTAAAAGGGGCATTAGGAAAGAGGGGAATGTCTGTTGAGGAAGGATGGGAGAGGGCAGACGATAGGGGTGAATGGAGAATGGTTGTGTATGGATGATGCTATGATGTATGAGGGGGAGTGGGTGGGGGATGGGGGGTGAGGGAGTATGTGCGAAAAATAAATTGACGCAACCCAAAGGGATTTCTCTTCGTTTTTTCCATGTCTGCATGAGGGGACGGAGAAGGGGGTTCGCCGATTTAATAAAACGGCCTTGCTGTGGATGTGCTGTGTCTTGCGGCACTGCTTCTGAATCAGGGCAGTGGGCGAGATGCAGGGATGACCCGTCATCCGGGAGGTGTCAAGATAAGAGGGAGGGAAGAAGGTGGATGGAAGTGGAGTATGTTGGAATGGAGTGGTGGGAGTTGTTTTTATGCCTTTGATTTTTTTGGCTACCTCCCTTTAAGGGGGGAAGAAGCCTTTGGTATATGTATGTATGTAATATGCAAACTATTCTATTTGAATTTTAGTAATATGATAAATTTTCATAATATAAAAAACTAGGTAATACAATTTTTTTTTCCTAATTCCACGGGTTATACTTGACAAAACTAAAACCCAATTAAGTGACACAAAAAGATAACATACACAGCAAAATTTTCCTACGCGTCTTGGAAACCTCACATACACTGAAATTCAATGGATGCTTCATGTTAGCTGGGATTTATATTGAAAAGGTCATTATAACTTTTAGATTGCCACTACCTTCTCTTTCTGTGGATCTCCTTCTCTTTCTATTTTCTATAAGTATTATAACTGACAATGCTCTTTGGAATTTGCACTACATAGTTCTTCCTTCTCAATGTAATAATTAAACGTACAAATGTGATACAAGTTTTCCCTTTGTATGTCGCATATTTGTGATTGTCGTCAATCGTATTAGGAAAAAGTGGGCTTCATGCATAGACAAGTTTTCCGATCTTTGTTTTACACTAAGAATTTGACCATACGGTATTTCGGAGGCCAAAATTAACACACAACTTATTAAGAGTGATTTCTTGTAATTTTTTTCTCCTTATTCAAATGAGATTGAATTAAATGAAACTGCTATCTGAAATATGCACTGAAGGTGATATTAGAAATTGAAATTTATATGATTTAAAAAAAATCTGAACACAAAGAATCTTTATATTTTCTTCTGGCCCAGTTTCTCAAAAGCAATCTTCTTAACTCTACCACATGCGCCTAATAGTCAGCAACAGAAGCAGTTGCTACATGCATCATTCACAATGCGTACTTCAGAACGGTGGAAAAATTTATAACTTTTCTTTTCTTTTTTTTTCTTTTCAGATGAGATGGCAGTCAAGAGTCCGAAATATTATCTTGGGTAGTCGAGTTGTTCCCTACCGCTATCTTCTGAATAGTGTCCACTCTTATTTTGGCTTAACCAAGCTATCTTCCATTAGGGTAAAATCTATGTAGGACATCGTGTTGAAGGGTGTGTGCTGTTATCAAAAAATAACTTTAGTCTCCTGCTAAACTAAGTTTATGTTTAAACAATTCATCTCAATCTGGAGGAATCCATGAAGGAATGCGTGCGTGTGCGTGTGCGTGTGCGTGCGCGCGTGCGTGCGTGTGCGTGTGCGTGTGCGTGTGCGTGTGTGTGTGCGTGTGTGTGTGTGTGTGTGTGTGTGTTTAGGGAGTGGTATTGCCTTCAAAATTAATTTTAGGGGAATTCTATCTTACCCATGTTGGGGTGACAAGAACAAGTTTGTAACAAATAATACAAGAGAAATGGATATATATTAAAGAAATCAGAACTATAAACACACTTGTAATCATTGAATATAGATTAATTATCTTCCTTGATAAACAAAACACTCATTACATGTAAGAACAAGAAGACGGAAAATTAAAGGGTACATTATACAAGCGACAACGCAAAATGAAAAATTAAAACGGATAGTTTAAAGTTTTTGATTCGGTGACAAAGCTTTTGTCCCAGCTAATATCAGACTATTTTTTTCTGAGGTAACACTGATCTGTCTGATCTCCCATGCAAAAGCCAAATCAAATTCTCTGGCATGAAGAAAAATGAAAATACTGAAGTGTTTAAGAGAAGCAAAGGCTTGTTGGAACCTAACAGTCCTCATATGGAGTGTAAGTTGTGCATTGTTTTGTAGTTCGCTGATCTGATTATGAAGACAAAAGTTATCAAATTTCAGTTATCTAATTGACTTGTCATCATATATATTCAACCACATACTGATATATCGGAATTCCAATAGAATTCATAAATTCTACTCTCCTTAACGAAGATATACTATCAATGTATGCTTTTGTTAACATGTGGGTGTTCATTAAAATGTACTTATTCCAGAAGTTCTGTGACTTCAATGATGAGCTCATCTGTAAGGTCACTGAGCATGGACCAGAAAGTCTTTTGAGGGTTTTGTTGGTTCATCATAACCCAGTTAAGAGGATCAGCTTCATGCAAACCAGGTTAAACTATGGTATTCGTAGACATTCTGTGAACCGCCTTACTGTAAACCCTGTCAACCACCTTAAGTACGATACATGCATAAGACGAACCTAACTTCTGACCTTAATTCTTACCTTGATTTGGGAATCTTTGGTAGACGCCATGAGAGACTTCTTCATCGTTACACTTTCTCTGTAAAACATCGAAGGAGTTGAATAAAACCATTGGCGATGATGTGCAACATAGAATAGCTCTCTCTTACAAATAGAGATAATTACTTTAATACAATGAACTTGTAAATACTGTGTTGACAAACACTAATTTACTCTTCTCATCTGAGAGGCATATTCGGGAGAGAATGGATCACAGTCAACCGAGGCTCTAAAGAAACGTTTCTCAACCAGGGTTCCCCGGAACCCTAAGGTTCCGTAAAAGGTCCCTAAGGGTTCTACGAGAACAAGTGAGATAAGCTAATGCACTTTTGATTTTTTAATTATTTAATTTCATATACATAATATAATTAAAGACGTACGACATATTCTTGGTTATTGTAATAATTTAATATAGACATCATCTTATCTAACCTATTCTTACGATGAAAATAAAATGAGAAAGATATGGTATATGTGTTTTTTTGTTGTTTTTTTTGCGCAGGGGTTCCTTGAGACATGCAATATATTTTATAGCTTACGCAAGGGTAAAAAGGGTGAGAAACGCTGCTTTAGATTATCAGCTAAATGAACTTGATTTGACCGACTGCTGACCACAAAGGTGTAACTCCTTAAGACCCTCTTCTCTCAACTTTTGTTCTCAAAATATCACAGAAATTGAAAGACAAATATGTTAAGTTGAAAGACTAAGGTTTGTCTTCCTGACTAAGGAAAAACTACTTCATTCCACTGAGGAGAGCTCCTGGGACTCAATAAGTCAATCCATATTGTGATTTAGGCTTGGGTTTAACCTGTATTTATATTGTAATTGTATTATCTGATACTTATCTCTACAGTAAGCTAACACAGTAAAACTATTGACCGATTGAATAAGGTTATGTTCCTTATAATTTCAGTTTAAAGTTATTGCCAAATTATTTTATTCAACTGAGCGATGGACTCGAGGCAAAATGGGGTCTTGATAGATCAAAGCAAATTTCTGTACCAAGTTCTCTCCTTAGCAGAATAAAATTGTCCAGCGCCATTTTGAACAAAAAGCAGCATCGTGTTGATGGTGTTAACTGTATTTCGCTGAACTCTATATGAAAGTCTAATGAGAGGTCTGATGATGTGTATCTCAACTTATGTCAATAGAACCCGATGACTGGCTGGCTGACAATCCAACACCGTTGAGTGAATAAATGTTTCTTAGCGTAAAAATGTAGCTCATAGTGGGTAGATCTCTATCTCTGAAGCGTAGCTGCCAAGAAACGCGACAGGCTCATAGAAAATGGAAATCACTATTGGAAAAAAGAATATTATATATCTTTCTCGATGAAGTGACACCCACCAAGGAAAGGTATACCTCTCAACTAAATTGAAATCAATGGGAAGTGCCAGCATCGACAGAGTGTTAAGACTAAACACAGCTTTAGGAAATATGAAAAAATCATAAGTGTACATTTAATAATTTCTGATACAAGAATCTACTAAAGATTGAGCGAAAATACTCAACGGAAGTGAGTACCAATAGCACTTAAGAATAAGACTATGGAATCACGAACAAAATTAATATCCTGCGACTTCCGTTGATTCTAGGTGTACAATTGAACATCAAAATGCTCATGTAGTAATGTAGTCCTACACTGGCAGGTGCATCCTGAAGGAGGAATAAGGCATATATGGGAAAAAAGTGGTAGGCATAGTGGCACAGGGAATAAGGAAAACTGGGGGAGTAGAAGCCGAAGTGGAAATGAATGGACTGCACAATGGGGAAGGGGCGGGGGGTAGGGGTGGGTGGGGGTGGGGGAGTTGAGAAAACAGCCATCAGAAGACGATCTGCATGACTGGGCCAGCTGAAGAAGTTTTCAAAATATCGACCACACATAGAAATAGGAGATGTATACAAATTATTTCTGGAAAAAAAAGAGATCTTAATATTTTTCCAACTAGAAGTTTTGCTATTCATGACAATCCAATATTGTCGATTGTTGAACTAATTACTATTTCAGCTTAGCTGGCAATTTTAATGGATAGTATCCAATATTGACATTTTCTATCATAGTTCAGATAGATAAGATATGTGCTACTTCTTGACAGGTTGTCTGATATACTGTATAATTGGAGCAAGTAAATCGCATATAAGATATTTCCACAGATTTTTAACCCGGGCTTGTTTTCCACTCTATTAGACATAACTCACTGTAGATCACTAAAATAAACCTTGTTCAGGTCGGGTAATATAGATGTGCAGGAACCTATTTTGAAATTTTTCTTTTGTATCCAAAATCTCCGGTTGTGGTCAGTAGATGCAACGTTATTATCAACTTCTCCACCGTATATATATTTTTGCAACAAGAGGTCAATAGAACTTATAGGCTATACTTCTAATGCTTTGTGACTCCTCACAGGCTGCACTGTCACTAGGAAAATCTATCAGATAAACACTTACACTGCTTCGTTCTACTACTATATATCTAATGTCTGTATTGTGAAAAATGACACTATCAGTATTTCATTTATCTATATATATCGAGAGCTTTTTTTCCCTTATAAGAGAGGAGCCAAGTCAGAGGCACGTACCTATTCCCACCCACCTCACTCCTTTCCACCACCTCCTCCAATCCTCCCATCTGAGCTCCTCATGGATGACGGGTCATCCCTGCATTCTACCCACTGCCCTAGGTCAAACGCATTGCAACATGACAGTACATCCACAGCAAGGCCGCTTCACTTAATCGGTGACCCCCCCCACACACACATAATTTCTCTCATCCTACTTTGCAACCAGTCCCTGAAAGCTCGCTTCTTCTCTTCTACTACCTTATTTACTTCATCATCCCACCACTCTCTACTATTCCATTTATTCCCTCCCATCCTCCTTGTTCTACATACCACCTTTGCACACCTTGTCACTTCCTCCTTGAAACACCCCCATTCCTCTCGCACACACCTACCTCTACTCTATTCTTTATCACCTCCCACACTTCTCTCAGCTTCTTCTATTCCTGCTCCTTTTCCGGATGGATCCATGGATGATTCAATATAAAAAAAAATTATATAAACCCTACTGAACACAATGCTTCTCCAATGCTAAAAACATTGCCTGAAGTCAGAAAAAAAGAAAAAGAAAAATCTGGACAGTCTGATAAGAAGGTAAAAAACCAATAGATACAACAAACGAGGCAACGAGATAATGAAAAATAACAAGGAAATGTAATAGAATATTTGGACTGTAAGGATGTTAATACATCGAAAGCCCATGCCAACTACTCCAGAGACCATTATTATTAAGAAACAACAGGAAGAAGTAGAAAGCATATCTACGGTTTATTTATGATTCATAGTTTGTTGTATACATTTTCGTGTGTATGTGCGCTCACTTGTGTGTGTCTATGTGTGTGTGTGTGTGTGTGTGTGTGTGTGTGTGTGTGTGTGTGTGTGTGTGTGTGTGTGTGTGTGTGTGTGTGTGTGTGTGTGTGTGTGTGTGTGTGTGTGTGTGTGTGTGTGTGTTTGTAATCAACTACGGTCTTGGTTCACGTGTTGGACTCGTAATTGACAATTGAAATTATTATCCTTCCGGATGAGAGCTCACAGCTCATACATGACCCGATCTAGGAGTGATGCTATGACCTTATAAACACGCAGACACAATTCCTTGCTCACTAGAGTTAAAGTGCCAGTTTTCAGTGCAGCGATACTGAAATTTTCAGCACTGAATTGAACTAAAATTTGGATCGCTGAAATAAGGGTCGAGCATTGTGTGTGTGTGTGTGTGTGTGTGTGTGTGTGTGTGTGTGTGTGTGTGTGTGTGTGTGTGTGTGTGTGTGTGTGTGTGTGTGTGTGTGTGTGTGTGTGTGTGTGTGTGTGTGTGTGTGTGTGTGTGTGTGTGTGTGTGTGTGTGTGTGTGTGTGTGTGTGTGTGTGTGTGTGCGTGAGTGCGTGCGTGCGTGCGTGCATGTGTGCGTACGTGCATCCGCGTGTGCATGCGTGTTTGCGTGTGCATGTGCCTGTGAGTGGGCGTGTGTGGAGTGAATGTAATATGAAGACGTATTTTAGAACCTTCTTTGGATGTCAGCTCCTTCGGAATCAGAGAGGCACAGAGCACTATAGTGTTACTATTACATTATCATTCTTGGCAAAGAAAGTGACTTCACATTATTAGTTTTCTCCATGAGGGAGATTTATTCATATGCCGTGACATTAGCTTCTTGCAAAGAAGATTCAATAGCCCCTTTCCTACAATAACAGGCCTGTGCACATTATATTCTTGCTGGTGCAAACTGATTATTTCCAAACTGAAAATCAACCCTGGGACTAAAATGGGCATTGAGTGATGGAGACTCAGATTGTCCTAAGTCTGATCCTCAGCTGAATAAAATCGCCTGGCATTAGCTAGAATGTATTATGCAAAAAAGTGTCATCATAGTAAAAGAGTTAAATGTTCATGTCCTTCTGGCCCGGAGGTGCTTTCACACCTTCATCACCACAACCCACATTCTAAATTTTTGTTCAGATCAACGGCAGATAAATTTATCCAGTTAAGAAATCTCGTGACAAATAAAGGTTCCTTGTTGATCGAAGACTCCATTTGATACCAGTTCTCCAATAAATTGAATAAAATTTTCTGTCCTTGGACAAAACAGTATCTGCCAAGTAGGTTACCGTACTGAAAAGGTCCAACGTAAAAGTAACCTTCGGGCACCCAACATTTGTGCTAAAATGTGGCCTTACTTCCCCTCCTACTACATCGAAAGCACCGACGAGAAACAAGTGCACAACACATATGAGACTTCCACAAGGGAAAAATCACCTTTCCGGCAGTTGGGGCTTTCTTTTCTTCCGCAGTCTGTAGGCAGAGGTGCAAGGGTTGTTGCAGAAGGAAAAGGATGATGATGAGGAAGAAAAGGTGGAGGAGGAGAGGAGGTTAGAAGGAGTAGGAAGGAAGGAAAAAGAAGAGGAGGAGAAGGAGAAGGAGGACGAGACGAGGAGGAGAAGCAGGAGGAGGAGGAGGATTGAAGGATGAGGAAAGGAGTAGAGTGAAGAGGAAAGGAGGAGGAGGTACACGAGGACGTTTTGGGCGAAAGGGTTGGTTGTGGCCCCACGGTGAGGGAAAAAATAACAAAAAGAGTTAGACCACAATGCATTTCAGGCTGAACTAAAAGCCCCTTTAACATAAGTACAAATTTATGGATATTACTCTGGGGCCAGATGATTTCATACTGTTGATGATTAACCATGGGATTGAAGGGAAAACGTTCTAATCAAACCATTATTTACATATTCCAATCCAATAATTCTTTCAATAAGGCGGAGTGCCCTGTAGATTGTGATTTGGTTAATGTTACGTAAGATATCCATCTCCCATGGAAAGAGAGTCTTGATTTACTAAAATTTGGTCCAATGCAGGTTGCAGGATTAAAAGGGTTCACAATGCGTAACCCTATGACGCACTCACATACAGTGAGGTTTTTCATAGCTGTCATTAAATCTCATCTTGAAAGGACTAATAAATACATCAATCCCGACCAACTCCCTCTGTCCCTATGCATCACTCCTGGACTTCTATGGGCCCTATTGGAAATCTTTGTAGATCTTTGTACCTGGTGGCTGCACGGGGCGTTGTGACGTAGTGATGGAGGCGGGGAACTACGGCTGTGGCCACGACGGGTCGGCTTCCAAAGGCGCGATGATCCATCACTCGCAGGGTTAATGGTGGCATGTAAAGCTCCTCCCGAGGAAGCTCCTACGGCCACACAGAGAAAGCAATGTCAGTCACTGATGGAAATATTTGTGGTGTCATGCTTTCAGTGCTTGTGTGTGTGTGTGTGTGTGTGTGTGTGTGTGTGTGTGTGTGTGTGTGTGTGTGTGTGTGTGTGTGTGTGTGTGTGTGTGTGTGTGTGTGTGTGTGTGTGTGTGTGTGTGTGTGTGTGTGTATGTGTGTGTGTGTGTGTGTGTGTGTGTGTGTGTGTGTGTGTGTGTGTGTGTGTGTGTGTGCGTGTGTGCGTGTGTACATATATATATATACGTTTATATATATATATATATATGTATATGTGTGTATATATATATATATATATATATACATATATATACAGGGTATATATATATATATATATATACATATATATATATATATATATGTATGTATGTATGTATGTATACAGACACACACACACACACACACACACACACACACACACACACATTATATATATATATATATATATATATATATATATTCATATTCATATTTTTCTTTATCTCCCATTTATATTTCAACGTTTGTACTAATAAGTGTTTTGAGGGTAAGATTGATCCTGAGGGATTAATTTTATCTAACTCGTGTTAAACTAATATTTGAAGGAGTCCACAGCCTGGGAAGATATGATGGAAGTCTGATAGTACAAATGGTCGTAGAGAGGAAAAAGGAGAGAGAAAGAGGATGAACTCGATGTTTGGTTAATACTTACCACATCGAAGTAGAGGTGGGGCGAATCAAAATTGGGATTGATCCTCGTGTCCTTCATGACGGCTGAGGTCACCCTCTGGCCGCCACACTCGAACTCGATCGAGGGGCGTGTCACCGACTTCAGATCGAACGTCTTCATGTTCCTCACTCCCCAGCATAGGATCTGAGTGTTTGGAGAGACACCAAAATGATATGAACTCCCAGAAGGATTACCCACTAACCCTTGGAAGTGATATATAATGATACACTAGAATTGATCATAATCAACATATTTAGAATAATAGTACCTCTAAATCCTTTTCTCCTCCCCGGTCCCCAATGAGAATGGAAAAGGTTATTCCTAACTGGGACGTCACACAATCTATAGCCAATCTCTCTCTAGTATTCCATTTCCGTATATATCTTCCTACCCATTCCACTGTTTCCCCATTCATCTCTATATTAATCATATACCCGCCCCTCTTGATTAACACAATTAGCTTACTCTTTTGTATAAGTAATTCTTTTTTTCTTTGCCAGATTCATTCACTTTTTTTTTCACTCTCACACCCTCACTCATTGCTATTGTTTCCACTTCTCTAATCACTTCATTCTTACATATATTAAATAGCTACGGCGAAATTTCACGCCCTTGTCTCAAACCACCATTTACATAAAGACTACCGTCCTTTATATTTCACACTCACACAAGAATTCTATCCTTAAAAAAAAAAAAAAAAAAAAAAAAAAAAATTACTGGCTTTCATTTTCTTCCCTCATTATATATAGTATCATGGTCTACTGTACGCCCTTTTTATTTAACCTATTACACGCCTTCTCTAAATCCATAACACGTAAGTACAATCACTTACATTCTTTGAATTTTTTTTGCTGAGTTGTCATAGAATAGATACCTGATTTGCACCAGCTCTTCCTTTAGAAGAATTGCATTGCTCCATTTCTGAGATCTGTTCTTTTCATTAGCGTTACAACTGAGTGGTAATATCGACTCTATAAACTTGTTAGTCATGTCGAGTTATTCAAGATGGGGCACTGATAGTTTCACTGTTTTTTTCAACTAAGTAAGATTAAGTGGCGTTACTGATAACTTAGTGAATTTTATAATGCTTCAACCAGGTCTGAATGGGTTGTCGATGTATTCTACCCAACAGTGCCTTAAATACTTAGACAAAAATAGCTGACATTAGCTATAGAAATTATCAATGTGACCATTAGTTGCATAATAGCATAGGAATAAATCAATAAGAATAAGAGGATTCCTTACCTCAATGCGAGTCGTCTGCAAGACGGGTCTTACGCCAAAGGGAACCATGAGGAGCTCCCCGCGCTTCGGAGGCAACATGGGTACCTCCTCGCCCTCCACCTTTAGCATGAGCTCAAAGGAAGCCAATAATTCTCCTGCAAAATGAGACATTAAACGGTTTTATCAAGTCTGAACATAGGCTGTGTTCCATACTATGATGTCCAAAATTAGGAATTTCTTTTACAATCAGAACAATGTGATGCCTTTAATGAAATTGACTCAGTCCTGAACACGATGAATCTATTCAGGTATGGGGCTGGGTTAGAACAGAAGGAGTCTTGACAGATTACAGAGATCCTGTTTTGTTCAGACTTTATTTTCAAGCTAGCTAGATGAACTTGTCTAGAGCACAAATACATAAATGACATCACTGAAGTGGTGTCCAGTTAAGTGACGTAGATAGTTCCATATTCCAGCGTCATAGAAAAATATTGACCTACAGCATATGCAGGATAGTTTTACGTTACAATTACTGAAAGCAATCTAATTATATCAATATGGTAATATAAACTGATTATGTTCTGATCACTATTGTGTGATAACATGCAGCTAAGTTATGAAAGACCTAAGTTTGAAAGGTCTCGTTTGATCAGAAACCCTGTTAGAATAGAGTACGCCACTAATATATGATTTTAACCCGATCATAAATCTGTAAGGTAATTTGATGAATTGAAGGGGTTCACTTCAGCTTCCCTTTACTTACCCTGGACCTTGCTGCCTCTGGCCAAGGTGAACCATTGAAGCTTGGGCGGCGTATAGTCGTTCGAAGACTCAAATACAACAGGTTTGCAGAAGGCTCGTCCAAGGAAGTCCGGTTCGCCCTGTAAAGTAATGAAGTCATCACTGACATCTACAGGAATATTATTTTCATTGCAAAATTTTAATGAACGAGGAGCGAGTATTCTACTGCTGTTATGACTAGTGATATTGTAATCCCTCTTTC
>NC_134786.1:20944868-20947368 GCF_046742065.1 Oratosquilla oratoria | reverse complement strand
CGGGGACGGAATCCACGTTCCCCCTGGGACGCGCACCTCCTGCTCGTAGACGTCCTCAACGAACTGCGAGTGGCCTTCATCTGCCGCATAGTACAGACTGCAGAGGAAAAAACATTTCAATCTCTTATTTTATTCACTATCCCTGGTGTTTTACCTGCGACCCCACCTCTGATCAACACAAACAAGAATCTTTCCATACCTGCTACCACTGCGCCGTCGAGCCGTGTGTGTGTGTGTGTGTGTGTGTGTGTGTGTGTGTGTGCGTGCGTGTGTGTGTGTGTGTGTGTGTGTGTGTGTGTGTGTGTTTGTGTTTGTGTGTGTGTGTGTGTGTGTGTGTGTGTGTGTGTGTGTGTGTGTGTGTGTGTGTGTGTGTGTGTGTGTGTGCATGTATGTGTTAGATGTCCTATGGGCTTTTACGTCATTTTTATGTTCATTTATCCTTTTAAAGTCCGCGACCAGATTCACCAAAATATGAAGAGGGACAACTTTTACACGGGATTTTATAAACAACGCTGTTTTCGTTAGTGGGATTATTGTCGCTACGTGTTACCAAATGTCCTACTTTGCTACCTGACGTCCTGGCTATTTTGATACCCGCTTTTAGAAGAAAAGTGTCTAGGTATGAATTAACATTAGAGTTTGGTACTGTGATATATCTGGTTTCATTATTACGTTTATTATCATTCTTATTTTTATTTTCATCTTTACTTTTGTTAATTATTTCTTTGGCTTTCTTTTTCAACCTACATAAGAGACCTTTTGGATATTTGAGTTTGATGAAAGTCTCAGTAATATAGGACATCTAACTCCATAGTAATACATGTGGATAAACATGGTCACCTTCCAGACTGGAACAACACAACCGTATTAAATAAAGGATCATCCAAGAAACTAAGGAAGACAATTGAGGCAGCATATATCAACACTAATAACAACATTAACCATAGAGAAGGATTTATATGTTTAGCAAAAGCCACAAGCTTATTAATAATAAAAGAATACGCAGATAAAATAACAAGCTCTCCGAAGCGTCCCATAAGATGACCCGTCCGTGTATAAAATATCCGGTTACGTTTGAGTTGTTAGCTTTGTGATCAAGACCCTGCGGGTCGAAACGTTAAGGCGTAAAATTCTCCCATTTCTCCTCGTCAGCTTCTTTCACCTTCAATTTTATATATATATATATATATATATAGTATATATATATGTATATTTATATATGTATATATATATGTATATTCATATGCTGATGATACAAAACTGTGCGGAGTGGCAAATGATCACTCAAACCAATTAGATATTCAAGAAGATTTAGATCAATTACAGCAATGGTTTGAAAAGTGTCTAATGAAATTTAACACAAGTAAATGTAAGGTAATACACATAGGTAAAAATAACAGTAGGTACGATTACAAGTCATTTGGAAATTCGTTAACAAAAGTAGATAGTGAAAATGATATCTGCGTAATTATCAATAACGATCTCAAGTCATCTAAGCAGTGTATTTCAGCCTCTGAGAAAGCAAATAAGATTCTAGGACTGATTGCGCGATCTTTTGATTTCAAAAGTCCATCACTCATTAACAAGCTATATAAATCGTTAGTTCGTCCACATTTGGAATATGCTGTTTCCGTATGGTCACCGAATCTCATTAAAGACATTGACAGACTGGAAAAAGTACAACGGCGAGCAACAAAACTGATTCAAAATATCAAAAATAAATCATACGAAAATCGACTAAAACATATGAATCTGTTTTCCCTAAAAAAGCGTAGACTCAGAGGTAACTTGATACAGGTCTTTAAAATTCTAAAGGGAATTGACATCATCAAAAGTGACCAAATTTTCACATTGAATGAGAATCAGACAAGAAACAATGGTCTCAAACTGTCCGGAAATAGATTCAATTGGGAAGTAGGTAGAAACAACTTTGCCAACCGTGTAGTTAATGAATGGAATAAACTTCCTGCACAGGTAGTGCAATGTAGTTCAGTTCGAAGCTTTAAGAATCATTTAGATAAACACCTAAGCAAGATGCTGTAATGATTATAATTTATTTTATATTATTTGTTTTTGTTTTGTTATCATTTGTCTGTCTGATTTTCATTTATTATTAGTTATATGTCAATTCATTATTATTTACTATTTACCTGATTGTTTATTATTTAACTATACCTATGCATTTATTTATGTATTTTATTTGTTATTTACATTATAATAGTTTTTATTTATTATTTTATTATTGTGATTTTTTTCGCATCCGACCTAGATATGGACCAAAAGGTCTCCTGTCGGCATGCTCCGCCTTTGTAATCCTTTGTTATATACGTGTGTATATACATATATATATATGTATATATATATATATGTATATATATGTATATATATATGCATATATATATGTATATCTATATGTATATATATATATATATATATATATATATATATATATATGTATATGTGTGTGTGTGTATGTGTATGTATATATTAGATAGATAGA
>NC_134786.1:20932368-20939868 GCF_046742065.1 Oratosquilla oratoria | reverse complement strand
ATATATAACCCATTATTATTATTGCCATATTTACATTTTTACCATTTATAATTATATATTCTTATATGTAACCCGTATATAAATGTTGACATCCCATACCCCCCCTCCCTTATCTAAGCATAACATATTACCCTTAGTTACTATATACCTATTATTCCTATTTTAACTATTTTTTCTTAGACTACAAATCAAACCTAACTATTAACTAATACATACTACTAATACATACTAACTATTAACTAATACATACTTCGACAAACATGGCGACTGGAACAAGAAGTAAAGTCATTCAAAAGATGCATAACGTCCTCTCAAGATCCAAAGAGGAAAAACAACCACAGGACATATCCAGTGACAAAGAGGAAATACACACAGAAGACTTAATTGGCAATGACAAATCTAATCCTAATGCAGATACCCCTATAACTCCCCTTTATGAGAACGATGTCTTACCTTTTTTCAACCAGCTTCCTCAAGTAGACCCCTTTCACCCCTCACAATCACAACCACCCATTCCTCCCATCCAACCAAATATGCAAACAAAACCTCCTATAAACCATAATCCATCCAACCCCCATATCCCAACACATAATAACCCCCCTCCCATTCAGCAACAGTACCAAAACTTCCCCCTTCCTCCCCCCCATACCCCACCTGTTCAAACCCACTCCACACCATACCATCAACCACCACCTAACCTTCCTCCAAACCCACAATATTATCCTTACCCACAACCTCAACCAACAATAATTAACAATTATCAAACCATAACCCCCCTCACAGAAATCCCAACCTTTTCCCAAGATAGCGGACTATCTATTACAGATTTCTTGACAGCATGTGACCTGTTTTTCTCCAAGAACACACAATATTCAGAGACAGATAAAATAAATTTGTGCCGTCAGAAAATAAACCCATCTGACATTTGCCGTTCAAAGGCAAGGATGCTAGACACCCTAGTTGCATCTGGAATCACTTATCAGGAATATAAACGCCACCTCCTTAAGGTCTTTCATAACAAACAACCTAACAACATTTCCTTCCTCATCACCTTCCTCAATAACACTAGAGTCCCACCACATTCCATTACTAACATAATGGATTTTGTTGCAAACGGAATGAAAGAGGTCAGAGAAGACCTAGAAAATAACTCTCCTTGGACTCACACTGATCAATTTGGTCAAAATGTAATGCCAACAAAACACTTACTAACATTCCTTGAAATAGCTTCCTATCTCTCCCAACTCCCTCCAAAGTGTTTAAAGGAAGCCTCCAAAAAGGAACTAGACACTAGAAATCCTCTAGCTTATACCTATATTTTAGATATCATGAATGCTTGCAATGTATCCTTAGATACCCCCAACCATCTCCCCAGACTAAATAGCCTTCACTCACAGCACCCCCCTCCCACCAATCAAGGACAACCTTCTAAGTGGTGCTCCTACCATTCATCAAACAGTCACAACACGAAAGACTGCATACAGCAAAAACAATACCCGCAGGTACAACACCACTCTATCCCTTGCTCAGTTCATGGAACCTTTTCCCACACCGATGCCCAGTGTTGGACACAGCAAAAGCAACACACGCAGGAACAACACCACCCTATCCCTTGCTCAGTTCATGGAACCATTTCCCACACAGATGCCCAGTGTTGGACACAGCAAAAACAACACCCACGCTCAGTGCATACTACTACCTCACACCAGAATCAAAACAAACAAGTTCCACCCCCCTTTAAACACCCACTCCTATCTACACCAACACATCCAATCAAATACTGCAACCTACACCAAACATCATCTCACTCCAACGAAGAGTGTTACCTACAGAAAACACAACAACAACCGCATCAGAGAACTAACAACCCATTCACCACCCATCGACAAACACCCCCCTCCAACACGACAACCAATACTAAACAACGATTGGGGGAACGTGTACCAGCCTCACGCACCAAACCACCATAGGAATATCTCATACACAACACAAATACCTCACCCTAGAAGTAAGCTTAGACCAACTTAAAGTTGACATGATGGTTGATACAGGAACAAACCTGAACATCATCCCAAGAGCTCTGTATGAAGCATTAAATGACCCACCCCAAATTCAATTTTCCAATATGGAAGGACTCTTAATAGAAGGGAGCACAATTCCTCTACACGACACCATAGACTTAAATATTGAAGTCAACAATCACAAAGTAGGTTTCACAACTTTCCACATAGCTGATGAATGGAGCCTTGATCAACAAGGTATAATAGGACTACACTCACTAAAGATTTGGAAAACTAAGATAGATTTTGAGACTAACAAAATCTCCTTCCGAGATGTAAATAATGAATCAACAGTTCCTGAGACACCCAACTCAGACACACAACATCTCTCATGTCTACCTTCCTTTAATACTCCCAATCCCACTAACAACTATTCCTTCCGACCACCCCCTTATGTCACCTCAAAGGCACTGATGTCTAACACAGTCATCATACCCCCTAGACATTCAATAACAGTCCCACTATACATACCCGGTGCAATAGACCATCAGGACGTCATAATCGACTCAGACACGTCCAGGATTAACAACATAACCATTGAGTCCTCCTGGGACACAATATCAGAAAATAAACATACACTAGCTATGTTAACAAACACCTCAGAACAACACCGTAAAATCAGGAAGAATACAAACATCTGCGCAGTCCATCTCCATAATTCCCCTATCCAGGAACCACTGCCGCAACACATCAACCAAGTAAGACCAAACACAACCCCTCCCCCCTATTCCCCCAGACCAAATCACGACATCAGCTGACGGAGAAAGTCATAACGAGCTATTAGCTCTCCTACAGAGGAATAGATCAGCTGTCGCCTTAGAAGGCGAATCACTAGGCAAATGTGATATAATCAAACATCACATCCAAATTCCCCCAAACACCCCCCCTTCATACACCCCCGCTTACCGCATACCCCACAGTAGGAAATCCCAAGTCAATGACAGTGTACATGAGATGATACACCAAGGCGTAATTTCCCATTCAGACTCCCCATGGAACAGTCCCCTCTTTTTGGTCCCTAAGAAAGACGGAACCTTACGCCCTGTTGTTGACTTCAGAAAAATAAACAACCTAACTCAATCTGACCCACACCCCCTCCCCGCCATGCAAGATGTACTACAATGCATTAGCAACGGGAACTCTGTTTTTTCCACAATAGACCTCAAGTCAGCCTTCTGGCAGGTCGAACTAACAGAGGAATCAAAACCCGTAACTGCATTTTCCACGGACAAAGGACACTTTCAATTTGAACGTATGCCCTTTGGCCTTAAGAATGCCCCCTCAACCCAACAAAGGTTGATGACCCGCATTTTCAGTGACATGATAGGAATCTCATTATTCGTCTATTTAGACGACCTCATTATATATAGTCCCACAGAAAGAGACCACCTTAACACTTTAGAGATTGTCATCAAACGTCTCAAACATACGGGATTAAAGATTCAATTAAAGAAATGTAGATTCCTCATGAAGGAACTCACCTTCCTAGGCCATAAAGTGGATGCAAAAGGGATTCACACAACCACTGATAAAATAGATACAATAAACAATTTCCCAACCCCCAGAAACGCTAATGAAACAAGAAGTTTCATTGGGTTAGCCTCCTACTACAGACACTTTATCCGAAACTTTGCTGATATTGCTTCCCCTCTGACCAAATTCACAAGGAAAGGCGAGCCATTTCAATGGTCAGAAACAGAACAGCAAAGTTTCGACACTCTCAAACACGCACTCACCACAGCCCCTGTACTAGTTTTCCCTGATATGAAGAAAGAATTCTTTCTTTACACAGACGCCTCCTCTAAAGGAATAGGCGCAGTCCTACAACAGAAAGATGACAATGGCAAAGAACACGCCATAGCCTACGCAAGTAGAGTCCTCAACAAAACTGAAAATAACTACTCAACTACACACAAAGAAGGACTTGCAATCATATGGGCACTAAAACATTTTAAATACCTCATTTTAGGCTACAAGATTACCATACTAACAGACCACCAACCCCTAGTCTATCTTTTTAACTCCAAAGACTTACATGGGAGAGTTGCTAGATGGAAAACAACTCTCCTTGATTACGATCCCATGATCGTATACTTAGCTGGGAAAGCTAACGTAGTGGCAGACTGCTTGAGCAGACAAACTCACATCACCCCCATAACCCAAACCACATGCATACCTATGCATGAACTCAGAGATGAAACTGACAGAGACCCAATATGGTCTCCAATAAAACAGCATCTCATATCACAAACCCCCTTACACTCCCGACCACCTGTCCCTATTGAGGAACTCAATCTGGTCGACGGAGTCATAAGGAGAACCATTAATACAAGAGAGGTTACTGTTATTCCCAGAGCCCTAGTCCCCAAGGTCCTTCACATATTGCACGACAGTGCAATGGGAGGCCACTCGGGCAGAGATAAGACACTAAACACTGCTAGACACACATATTACTGGCTTAACATGAAAAGAGATATAACCACACACATAGATTCTTGTGTAACTTGTAACCAATTCAGAGGCCCTGACCCGAAACAAATCCACATTAAAGACATCCCACTCCCTGCTGAGCCATGGGAAACACTTGGCATTGACCTACTGAAAATGCCAACGAGCCATCAAGGTTCCAATTATGTACTCACAGCAGTAGATTATTTTACTAAATACACAATCTTAATACCACTCCAAAACAAAACAGCAGAGACTGTAGCCAAAGCCCTAGTCAACAATATCTTTTGTAGATACAACATACCACACACAATGTTATCTGACAATGGCTCAGAATTCAAAAATGAAGTGATGCGCGAAATAGCACACCTCTACAACATTGACCAAACATTTGCCACTGCATACCACCCCCAGGGAAACGGTCTGACTGAGCGAACAAATCGCAAGGTCCTAGAAATTCTCAGACCATTGGTCAATGACCTCATGGACACTTGGGAAGATTGGCTACCACAGGTACAAGCCAGTATCAATAGCACAGTCAATTCCGCAACAAAGATGTCCCCACATGAAATAATTTTCGGCCAACCAATGCGCCTACCCTACCAAATATTCAACCAACCCCCCCCACCCTTATACAACCTAGATAACCTCGCACACTGCATTAAAAGAGGTATGCAAACAATTTACAAAAAAGTTAGAGCAAACCTGAAAGAAGCCCAGGAAAAGACAAAGACAAAACAACACAAACGGTCAATTCCACTTGACATAGCACCTGACGACACAGTCATGGTAAAAGACTCAGGTCGAACAAACAAACTCAAACCCAAATTCCTAGGCCCCTTCATAGTCACAAGTTCACTCCCTAACAATGTTTTCCTACTAACAGATCCTTCTGATCACTCCACCTTCACCATACATGGAGAGAAGTTGAGAAAGGTCAAACTGAACCTCGACCCAATCTCACCTCCCATCCACAACCCACCTATCATAGACGCACACCAATCACCAATACGCAAGTCTCATCCCATGACTCTGCGTCGACGCAACTAAACATGCACTCTAGCTCTCGCCCCTGAAGATGCAGGACGTCATGTATCTATCAGTGGAGGTTAAAATGGCCCATTTCCAATAAGAACTCTTTTCCACATATCTATAAAACTTCTCTACTTCCTTCCGACCAATATAATCTTAGCGAGAGTCAGATAAACATATCCTCATACACTGAGACATAACCTTCATCCTCCAAAACTAAATACATCATTAATTACCCACCTTAAACATCGACTACTTTTGACATGGACTCATTCGACTTACATCATAGGATTCTTCCATATAACTCCACAGCCCTTTCCCCTTTAATCATGCTCTTTATACTAATAATAATAATCATATTCTGTTGCATGAAGTAACACCTTCCAAAACCTTTCCACCTCCATACCCAAATTGTTGTAAACCTAGATTAAGTTTATTCTTGTGTCTCACCCAATATCTTAAATACTATAAAAATTCATACAGAAACTATATATCCATACTATGAAATAAAACAAGTGCAATGTGACACACCAAACTGACCATAGAACAGTGTCTAGAAAAACAACACTCCCAACAGTGATAGTGTTAAACCATAAAAACAATAACATTTAAAAAGTGAATTAAACAGTGTATGTGAAATCCAATAGAACATGTAATCTGGTGAGACACAACGTTACACTTCTGAGACACAACATCGCTACCCCTTAATTACAGTTCATGATCCCCCTTGAGACCTCAGATTCACTTCAACAACACCCCCCCATCTGCACATTTTTAACCCCACAGGATTTTGTGTCTCTGAATTTTTTTTTCTCGATGTATTACCCATATAAATACTTTTGTAAACCATGTACCCTAGGTGCCGGGAGCCACCTAACCCCAGGGGGAGAGCGATATGTATACGCCACCATATACATGATGAGTAACGTCACTCGCTCACACTCCCTCACTCACTCCCTCACTCACTCACCCACTCAATGTCAGGCCCTTCTAGCTGACTAAGAATTAAGTCAGCAATCTTCGGGTCTGCAACAACAACTCGACCACCAAACAGACATACGAACGCACATGAACATCCAGTACCCGTACCTAGTGAACGATACATTAAAACGATGTCTCTAGAGACTCTCTATGCATTCTTAGCAAAATTGAAGTCCCACAAAATAGTAAGTAACAATAGATAGATATAATAAGGTAATGCTTACCTGGTTCTCGTACGTCTCAGCGAAGACGGCTGGTTCGAGGTCCCTGTGGATCGTCCACCACGTCTGGGCGTCTTCTTCGCGCCCGAGCCAGAGGGAGGCTCGCACCACTCCCGCCATTCTTTGACTTCCAGGTGGATCTTCTGCGGAATAGAAGTGGAGAGTTGAAATCAAAGGCTGGGGTGGTGGTGTGTAGAGAATCTAACGATGAGAGAATGTCTAATAGTCAATGCTTTTAAGTTTCTAGCAATTTGCAATGAATGAAGAAGTTCCTCCATTGTTTCTTATTCATGTGTTGTTTTCTGTTAACCCACGGTGTTACTATATGCCGTATGTGAAAATAAAAACTCGTGCAAAAAGACTAAGATAATTATGATCGAATAATGAAATAAAACAGGTACTGTTCCATAGCATCCACTGACCAACGACGTGTACATCCCTTCTCTCAGCTATATCTGGGGCACGCCAGTACCCGTCACACCATCAGATCAGTAAGTGACCGTCAAAAAGTTTTTGACGATCTATAGGGGGATAAGATAGGAAATACTTACCCGGATACCGTAGTGTGAATGTATGGAAGCGTCCGGACAAAGCTCCGGCTTTTCTGGCGTCATCCGAGTGTAGTACCTTGTGGGCTGGAACCCGGACGTAGGCGATCCGCTGCGTCCCGGACATGAGCCAGAGGAGGACATCTGGAATGCTGCTCTGGGGCTGCAGGGATGGAATGCAATGGGTTGCTATGGTTACACTGGCAAAGC
>NC_134786.1:20919868-20922368 GCF_046742065.1 Oratosquilla oratoria | reverse complement strand
TTTTTTATTTTATTTTATTTTATTTTTTGTATCTTTTTCCTCTCATTCTCATCCTACTCCGACTATTTCCTGCCCCACCCCGTTCCTAAATAACTCCCCTTCCCCCTCCTTTCTCACCAGTCCTTGACGGTGATCCTTATGGTGTTGCACATAGAGGGGAACAGGAAGCCGAGATGGAGGTCCTGCTTGAATTGTGGGTTCTCCGTCGTGTAGAGGATTTTGGTCTGAACCTCTTTTCCGGCGTAGGCGGTGAGGACGTATGGATCTACGAGCTCTTTGGAGGGCACGCCGATCCCCAGCAGCTGTTTTAGGGTCTGCATGGTCCCAGCGTCCACTGTAAAAAGGGAAGGGCAAGAGGAAAGTCAATCTCTGATTATTTGACTGATTATGTAGCGACTTATATTTCCCTCCTTCTCTGCTTCCCTCTTGGGATTCTGTCTGTAATATCCTACTTCCCCGCCTTCCTGTCGGTTTTTACATCTATGTTCTTATTTATATACTGGTTACAAAGTAGGATGAGAGAAAAATATGAGAGATATAAAGAAAATAGAGAAGCAAATCAAAATATAAAGAAGGCAGAAAAGAGGACAGATGTAGAAAGGGGGAGGAGTATGACAGAAAAATTTTAAAGCAATAAAAATATGTTTTAAAGATAAATCAAGAGAGGAAGGGGAGGTGAGTCAAGTAGAGAAGAAAAGGTAAAAGGCGCGGATGGATAGATCTTAACAGAAGAAGAAGCGGTAAAGGGAATATGGGAAAGTATTTTAGAGAGTTGTTGAATGTAGAGGAGGATAGGGAGGGGATTGGTGGTAGCAGTGGGAGGCGCTAAGAAAGTTACGCTGATGGGAGGGGAAATGAAGGAGAAATAAGAAAAGATGAGGTGCAAGTAGCTCTGAAAATGATGAGAACAGGTAAGGCACCTGGGTTAGATGGGTGTCATGCGGAGTGTCTGCAGAAGGGAGGTAAGTAATAGCGGACTGGCTAGTGAGGTTGTTTAACGTGTGTCTAAGGGAAGGCTTATGAGAGGGTTTTACTTGAGAGGCTTAGGAGAGGAACAGAGGAAGTAATGGATGAGAAACAGTATAGGTTTAGGAAAGGCAGGGGTTGTGTGGATCAGATTTTTGTGGTAAGGCAGATATATGAGAAAGCTTTAGGAAAAGGTAAGGATATTTTTGGGCCTTTATGGAATTGGAGAAGGTTAATGGCAGGGTAGACAAGAAGGCACTGTGGTAGGTTTTGCAGATATATAGGATTGAGGAAAGCTGTTAGGGTAGTCAAGAGTTTTTACGAGATTATTAGAGCCTGTTTTATAATGGAAAAGGGAGAGAGAGTGTGGTTTGAAATAGAGGTAGGACTGCGTTAGGACTGTGTCATGTCTCCATGGCTGCTCAATGTGTACATGAATGGGGTGGTGCGGGAGGTAAAGGAGAGGGTAATGTGCAGGGGACTGGAGATGGTTAAAGAAAATTGAGAAAAATGGGAGGTGAGCCAGTTGTTGTTGTGGCAGGGTGAGAGGAAGATTAAAGGGAGTTAGTGACTGTTTTGGAAAGTATGCATGAGGAGAAAATTGAAGGTAATTGTGGGTAAAGCAAGGTGATGAGATGTACAAGGGGAGATGATGACAGCGAGTTAAAACTAAGTCTAAAAGGAGAGTAACTGGAGGAAGTAAATAGCTTTAGATACTTGGGGTCGCATGTGGCGAGAAAAGGAGTGGAGGTTGAGGCAATTATAGATTCGGAGAAGCAAGAAAATGCCTTGGGGGGATTAAAAAGTGTCATGAGATATAGGCAACTGGGAATGGATGCAAAGAGGAGATTGTATGTAGTAGTTATTGCCCCCAACGGCATTGTATGGGACGGAGGCTTGGAACTTAATAGAGACAGAAAGAAAAAAGTTAAACATGTTTTAGATGATATGTCTGAGAAGTATGGTAGGGACTACTAGGTTGGACAGAGTGAGAAACGAGAAGGTGAGGAGGAGAGTGGAAGTAGAGAAGGAGATGGTAGATAGGGCTGATGAAAGATTATTTGGATGGTTTAGACAAATGGAAAGAATGGGTGTGGGAGGCAGAGGTGGAGGAAGTGAACTTTAGGGGACGACAGAGGATGAGATGGAAGGATAGGGTGAAAGGGGCGTTAAGTAAGAGGGGAATGTCTGTTGAGCAAGGAAGAGAGAATGCGGAAGAAAAGAATGAGTAGAGAGTGACTATTTATAGATGATACTCTTATGCAATGAAGGGGTGTGTGGAGGATGGGGGGTAGAGGGTGCTTCTGTGTGAATGATATTTTGATGTAGCCCGAATGAATTTTTCCCTATCTTCTCTTTCCCTACACGAGGGGACAGAAAGAGGGAGTCGCCGATTAAGTGAAGTGGTATTGCTGTGGATGCACTGTCTCTTACTACACTGCTTTTAACCTAGGGTAGTGGACGGGATACAGGGGCGATCCATCATCCATGAGGAGCTAAGATGAGACCGGGTAAAGGGTGGTAAATGGGGGTG
>NC_134786.1:20912368-20917368 GCF_046742065.1 Oratosquilla oratoria | reverse complement strand
TAGAAACCACAAGAAAGGTGGGGGTGTTCTATTGTACGTTAAAAACAATGTTCATGCTTGTGTTTTAGAGAAAGTGAAACAGGATGCATATGACAGTTTGTGGGTTGAGTTAACCCAAACAAATGGACAAAAAAATGAATATAGGTGTAATATATAGGCCAAAGACATTATCATTAGCAGACGACAAACTGTTATTTCAAGAACTGTCTAGTTTCTGCAACCGGGATTTATTGATAATGGGTGATTTCAATTTTACTGACATTGATTGGATGACCCTTGAACATGGCCATATAGGTAGTCGCTTGATTGATTTTCTTGGTGACAATTACTTAATTCAGCATGTAAAAGAGCCCACAAGATATGGAAACTTACTCGATTTATTGATCACTAGCCGCGAAAGCATGGCAACTGATGTAGAAGTCGGTGAATCTGTTGCAAATAGCGATCACAATCACAACTTAGTCAGATTCAAACTCCTAAACAATTTTAGAATAGATACTTGTGCTTCTAAAATACCCGATTTCAGTAAAGCTCAGTTCATAGAACTACGTCAGGAGCTTCAGCTTACAGATTGGGAGGAAAAATTAAACGAAAGGCCTGTAGATCAGATGTGGGAAATATTTCAAAATACGCTTACTAAGATGATTCAAACTTACATTCCTTTTAAAGACAGACGTCCCCCAAATCAGGCTCGCCCAAAGTGGCTCGACAAAGAAACTGAAAAAAGTATTGCTAAAAAGAGACAGGCTTATAAGAAATATAAGTGCTCGGGTGCATCTAATGACTATGAAAGTTATGTATCAATACAGAGAGATTTAAAAAAGACAATAAGAAAAAGAAAACGACAATACGAAATGAACATCGCTGATAAATCCAAAGAGAATCCCAAAGAATTCTATAGTTACATTAGAGATAAAAAGGTTGTTAGGAATCACATTGGTCCACTATTATCTGCTGACGGTCAACTTGAATATTCAAATGAAGGAATGTGTAATCTCTTAAACAATTATTTTAGCTCGGTATTCGTAAACGAAACACCTCAAAGTGAATTCCAAACTGAAACCTGTGAAAAGTCTGGGGTAAACTTACTCACTACGGTAAATATAACAAAAGAAACAATTAAAAGGTGTATAGACAAACTCAAAGTTAATAAAACACCAGGGCCTGACGGTTGGCATCCAAGAATCTTAAAGGAAATGAAAAATGAGATTGTTGTTCCATTAGAAATTATTTTCAAGAAATCCATCATATCCGGAGATGTCCCAAGAGAATGGAAGCTAGCTAACGTTACTCCCATATTCAAAAAAGGTGACAAAAAGAAACCAAATAACTATAGGCCTATTAGTTTGACTTCGATCGTAGGAAAAATAATGGAAACTATTATCAGAGATGCTATCGAATATCATTTAGAAAGTAACCGTTTGATAAATGATAGCCAACATGGTTTCAGACGGAAACGTTCTTGCGTGACTAACTTACTCGAATTCTACAACACAGTTGTCTCAAATTTTGACAAAAGAAACAATATAGATTTAATATATCTAGACTTTGCAAAAGCTTTTGATACCGTACCACACGAAAGACTTCTTAAATTAGCTTTGCATGGAATAAGTGGTAGCCTATTAGGTTGGACTAGTAATTGGTTGAAAGGTCGAAAACAGAGAGTTGTTTTAAATGGAAAAACTTCTGGATGGAAAAGTGTTGCAAGTGGAGTTCCTCAGGGTTCCGTTCTTGGGCCACTTCTATTCATAGTATATATAAATGATATAGACCATGGACTAAAATCTACTGTTTCCAAATTTGCTGATGATACAAAACTGTGCGGAGTGGCAAATGATCACTCAAACCAATTAGATATTCAAGAAGATTTAGATAAATTACAGCAATGGTCTGAAAAGTGGCTAATGAAATTTAACACAAGTAAATGCAAGGTAATGCACATAGGTAAAAATAACAGCAAGTACGATTACAAGTTATTTGGAAATTCGTTAACAAAAGTGGATAGTGAAAAAGATCTCGGCGTAATTATCAGTAACGACCTCAAATCATCCAAGCAGTGTATTTCAGCCTCTGAGAAAGCAAATAAGATTCTGGGATTGATTGCGCGATCTTTTGATTTCAAAAGTCCATCACTCATTAACAAGCTATATAAATCGTTAGTTCGTCCACATTTGGAATATGCTGTTTCCGTATGGTCACCGAATCTCATTAAAGACATTGACAGACTGGAAAAAGTACAACGGCGAGCCACAAAACTGATTCCAAATATCAAAAATAAATCATACGAAAATCGACTTAAGCACATGAATCTGTTTTCCCTAAAAAAGCGTAGACTCAGAGGTGACTTGATACAGGTCTTTAAGATTTTAAAGGGAATTGACAACATCAAAAGTGACCAAATTTTCACATTGAATGAGAATCAGACAAGAAACAATGGTCTCAAACTGTCCGGAAATAGATTCAATTTGAAAGTAGGTAGAAACAACTTTACCAACCGTGTAGTTAATGAATGGAATAAACTTCCTGCACAGGTAGTGCAATGTAGTTCAGTTCGAAGCTTTAAGAATCATTTAGATAAATACCTAAGTAAGATGCTGTAATTATTATAATTTATGTTATATTATTTGTTTTTGTTTTGTTATAATTTGTCTGTCTGATTTTCATTTATTATTAGTTATATGTCAATTTATTATCATTTACTATTTACCTGTTTGTTTGTTATTCAACTATACCAATGCATTTAATTATGTATTTTAATTGTTATTTACATTGTTATAGTTTTAATTTATTATTAATATGATTTTTTTTTTTTTTTTTTTTTTTTTCATCCGACCTAGATATGGATCAAAAGGTCTCCTGTCGGCATGCTTTGCCTTTGTAATCCTTTGTAATCCTTTGTAATATACATCATGTAATAAATCACTAGTGGCATTAAAGTCTTTCATGTAATCAAATCCACCCATCACGAAGCCTCGAACTTGAGAGTCCATGACTAGAAGTCCAATCTATTACCATCTTACCACGAAAAAGGTATAAAGATTCTCAAACTGCTACGAACTGTAAGTTAGGATGTGATGTCGATCGCACTTGTGGTTCGTCTATTTATTTTCAACATAACCCCCAACTCCATCAGCAGGAATGACAGCATCTGGACGAGAATTTTATTAACTTTGTGGACGTAATTATTATGGAATAAATAACTACGGTTATATACTAAATATGTCCAAATTCCTGCTGATGGGGCTGGAGATTACGTTTAAAACTGATGGACGGACCGCAGATACGGTCGACATCGCTTCCTAGCCTACAATTTGTAGTAGATTGTTTTCCTTGTTCACCATCTGCCTGGCAAGATGGTAGCAGACTGTACTCCGAATCATGAAATCTCAGTTTCAAGGATCCATGACTGCTGGATATGATTATTTGGAAGATATCCACTGCCACTAGTAATTTATTCCATAACAGTTACAATGGTGAAGCGAATGAAATTCATATTCAATCTGTTCTTCTGTTTTTTTCATGGCAGTCTCTAGAACATATCTACAAAATATTCAACCTTTTCTTATAGCTATTGGGGGATTTGCGTTTCAGCAATGATTTAGTTTCAAGATTCATATGCATACCAAAAGTTAATATTTAGAATTTGTATGGGCAGATATGGAAAGACGAGTAAAGGGAAACATGGGACCAACTCTTGAGAACGATACAAATCAAAATCGATTTAATGAAGTATTGCGATCCCAAAAAAGACACTTTCAATTACCATGTTGCCCTTCTCTCGTCTTCCAAGCCAATAATCTAGGGAGACTCAGTGTTTTTTATATGATTTTATTTCAAAGTTAAGTACTATAGTAATATATTCATACATGTGTATGTTCTCCAGGTCTATAAACATATTTCAAAATCTTTCTTTAGTTGTTCAAAGCGATTGTTATTTGTGGGTAACTATTTCTACGAAACTGAACATTCCTGGTTGGTTAGATAAGTGATATTTTTCAGACATGCTAGAAAAGATGTCAGGGTATTAGTTTTCTCATGAGCTCGTGTTTACTCTCTTTGTGTCTCTTATGTCGTACTCTATGATAAACAGATCATATTTCAAATATTAATAGACTGAAATTTTACCTAGAATATGTCTTTCCAATGGGCTTTTGTTTGCACTCTTTCATCGTTTTCTATTACAGAGAATGTCAACAAGCAACAGTAGCACACTCAGGAAATCATAGTTTAGACCCAATGTATCCTGTGCAAGCTTGTAATACAGGCTTCTGAAAGAGCCGCTGTTCACACCAAGCTGCAAGGTGTGACACAACTGATAACTATAACAGAACAGTTGTCAAAATGGCCCACTGTGATTCGACCTTGATAGAGAGGCGTATTTTGTGGTTTTCCTACAAATTATGGACAAACGAGTTTCTGCGCCTAGAGAAGCTGTCTCTGGCCTGATTAAGGCCCATGGGGTACGGCACCAGACTGAAGTAACTTATGAATAAATAGTAGAACAAGTCAGGGCAGCATAAAGAATAAGCCCTCCAAACACACACACAGCAAACACTGCAAACATGAGCAAATAAAACATTCACTCACCTTGTACAGTAGGAGTAGGCTCGTCGGGATTGGCGAGCACGAGCCATCTATTGACGAACGCGTGATTGGGTTGGTCGTAGATCATTCCAAGCTCGAACTACAAACGACAATGGTTGTTAAAAACATAGACAAATAGTAGGGAAACAGAAGGAGTAAGGGATTATTGAACGTGAAGATTCGTTAACACAAACACACACACAATATGTTTATCCTAAATGGACTAGTAATATATTTCACTGGGTATTCAGACACAGTGAAGCATAATTACTTTTATAATTACAGGATACTCATGGAGGCAAGACAGAAGATAAATCTTACCTTAAAAGCGCCAATGATCGTACTTGTTCTCAACCTGGAGGAGTTACAGACCTGCAGGAAAATAAAGTAATAGAAGACGTAAATATGTGATAATG
>NC_134786.1:20892368-20894868 GCF_046742065.1 Oratosquilla oratoria | reverse complement strand
TACATATATATATATATGTATATATATACATATATATGTATATATATATATTATATGTATATATGAATATATATATATGAATATATATACATATAAATGCATAAATACATACATACATATACATGCACACATACATACATACATACACACATACATACATGCATACATACATACATACATACATACATACATACATACATACATACATACATACATACATATATATACATACATACATACTCAAATACATGCATATATACATACATACATACATACATACATACATACATACATACATACATACATACATACATACATACATACATACATACATACATACATACATACATACATACATACATACATACATACATACATACATACATGCATACATACATACATACATATATACATACACATATACATACATATATACATAGATACATACATACATACACACGACACATACATACATACATACATACATACATACATACATACATACATACATACGTACGTATGTACGTATGTACATACATACATACATACATACATACATATATACAAACATACATAAATACAGTAAAAGCCCTCGTATCCGGCCTTCTAGTATACAACACTTCAAATAACCGGCATATTTTTCACGAAAATGAAAAAATTGTGATAAAGATAGACGTGTGTAAGAAAATGAATAATTTTAAATTTCCCGCGCGCGTTTAATATTCCTGCACGTGCTTGTAATTGCTCCCTCCGCCACCAGGGCTTCTCACTCCCATTCAATTCTCCCGTCCCGTGTTAGCCACCTCCGTGCACGTGTTAGCCAGCTCTATTTTATCATGCCCTAGGTTGAGAAGAGGAAACGTGGGTTGCTTTCACTTAAGCCAAAGGTGGACATATGCAGAAGATTGGAGAAAGGCGAAAATAGAAAAATACTAATGGAAGAATGCGGCAGTGGGTCGTCTACCATTTACGATATTAAGGCCCAATCCAAGAGGCTAAGAGAGTTTGTGAAGTTGAGTGGCACGCATAAGGCTGCAGGAAATAACCACACTCTACAACATAGACGTGTGCAAATGCTAGACAGAGTGTTGTACGAGTGGCTTTGTCTTAAAAGGTCTGAAGGTGCAGCTATATCAGGCCCAATGCTGCAAGAAAAAGCAAAAGATTTTACTGAAAATATGTCATTTGGAGAATCGTGCCAGTTCTTAGATATATGGCTTCACAGATCCAAGAACCGCCATGGAATAAGTCGTCTTGATGTGTCTGGGGAAGCAAAATCTGCTGATCTAGCTTATGTAGGGGAGTTTATAGACAGGTACGTTAATTAAGCTATGCCTTCATGGTAAAGATTTGTATTTCATATCTCAATTTTTCTCTCGCATACACGGATGCGTAACGCATATACATTTTTTCATTTTTTTTTCCTCCTTTTTGCCATAGGTTTGCAAAATTGGTTGCTGAGTACGATCTGAAATCGGAGCAGATCTACAACGCTGACGAGACCGGCCTGTTCTACCGCTGTCTACCGACATCTACAATGGCCAGTGAAGCCACCAAAGGATTCAACCAAAGCAAGAATAGACTGACGGTGTTACTGTGTGCGAACATGGCAGGGACCCATAAAGTCAAATTGTGTGTCGTTGGAAATTACCGGAAGCGACGTTGTTTTAGAAATCTAACATCCTTGCCAGTGGATTATCGCGCACAAAATAACACATGGATGGGCTCAGAAACATTCATGAACTGGTTGAGGCATATGTTTGTCCCATCAGTGAAAGAAAAATTTAAAAAGAAATGACTTCCAGAGGACAGCAAAGTTATTATCTTACCCGACACCTGTGAAGCACATCCACCAGCTGAGGAACTGAGCATTAAAAACCTTTCTGCTGTGTATTTACTGCCGAACGAAACGAGTGTGATCCAGCCCATAGATCAAGGAGCGATTCAATTTTTTTTAAAATAAATAATCGGAAAAGTTTATGCACAAACTAGTTTATTTTGAGGACGCTAACATTTCCGAATTCCAACGTGGGTTAATGTTAAGACGCTATTTGTATGGCTTCGCTAGCTTGGGAGGATGTGAAACAACAAACTTTAATGCGATGTTGGAGAAAATTATATCCGAAAACAATGTTTGAAAATCAGGAAGGGGATGAGGATTTTAAGGGTTTTCCATTGGAAAAAAAAAAGAAGTCGGTGGTGAAAGAATTGAAAGAGATGGGTGGTCGTGCTAAACTTTGCATTACTGACGAAGCGATACAAGCGTGGGTGGATATTGAGAGTGACCAAGTAGTAACATTCTCACTTAGTGATGATGAAATCATACAGTCAGTTCTCGATGAACACCACACGAAAACAACAGAGGCAGATGGTGAAAAAAATACCCTGAGCCGAAAGTGTCGTGGGACAATGCAGCGAAAGGTGTAGCAGTGTTTGTTAAATTTGCAGAACATTGCACATACATGAACACGCATGATGTGATATCACTTCATTGTATTCA
>NC_134786.1:20887368-20889868 GCF_046742065.1 Oratosquilla oratoria | reverse complement strand
AAACGGTCAACGAGTTAGTTTGTCCCCAAATGCTCTAGCCGAAGAAGAAGAAGAAGAAGAAGAAGAAGAAGAAGAACGCGAAGAAGAAGAAGAAGAAGAAGAACGCGAAGAAGAAGAAGAAGAAGAAGAAGAACGCGAAGAAGAAGAAGAAGAAGAAGAAGAAGAAGAAGAAGAAGAAGAAGAAGAAGAAGAAGAAGAAGAAGAAGAAGAAGGAGAAATAATGATAAGAAGAAGAAGAAGAAGAAGAAGAAGAAGAAGAAGAAGAAGAAGAAGAAGAAGGAGAAATAATGATAAGAAGAAGAAGAAGAAGAAGAAGAAGAAGAAGAAGAAGAAGAAGAAGAAGAAGAAGAAGAAGAAGAAGAAGAAGAAGAAGAAGAAGAAGAAGAAAAAGAAGAAAAGAAGAAGAAGAAGAAGAAGAAGAAGAAGAAGAAGAAGAAGAAGAAGAAGAAGAAGAAGAAGAAGAAGAAGAAGAAATAAGAAGAGGAAGAAGAAGAAAAAGAAGAAGAAGAAGAAGAAGAAGAAGAAGAAGAAGAAGAAGAAGAAGAAGAAGAAGAAGAAGAAGAAGAAGAAGAAGAAGAAGAAGAAGAAGAAGAAGGAGAAGAAGAAAAAGAAGAAAACGGTAGCCTGAACAAAATGTATTAAATGTGACAACGGCGCAAGTATATACTATTACAGACATCTGAACCTGACATAAGATACTATAATTGTATATCAGAACTATGCAGTTATCTATTGTTGTTTTTGAACCGATGCAATTTCGTTTACGAAAACTCATCTAATGATAGGAGAACTACCACATCCAGAAATGTATTCAACACTTAACTAGGAAATATATACTTGCAAAACTCTTATATATCATTGTTCAAGTATAAATGTCCGCTTTTATTTACTGAACCATCACCACTGTCATGCTGGTTTGTCCCAGGTGATGTATCGGAAGCCATGTCAGAATTTTGGTGGGATAGTAAGACAGGAGATGGATCTATTAATTACAATGGTCAACAAAATTGATTGAAATACCTGTCCCACAACCAAAAGGAAGTAAACTTGATTGATTTTTTCTGCTGATTTCAAATATTTTTTCAGAATTTTTCAATCACGCATAGGTTTTCTGGGAGAGCATATTCAATTTCAAATAATTATAACTAATAAATGAGGCTGATATTTCAATGAAGCTTACATTTAAAATGTAGAAATATATTATATTCGATTGTATTTTGCTTCTGGTAGATCCCTTTTTAGTATCCAACAGTAATCAGCCAACATTGAAGAGGTCCACTTCCCTTAATACCGGGTTTCCATGTTCAGAATATTCTGGTGAAACCTCTCACCGTGCTCGTCACTGACGGCGCCAAGATTTGCAGGGAAAAAGTCCAAGTGAGAGTCTAGGAAGTGAATTTTTAGGCTCATATTGCAACCCAAGGCCTTGTAGGATATCAGTAGCTCTTTTACCATCTCATAATAGTTACTTGTTTTATGATTCCCCAAAAACTATGTGCCTTTTTTTAATGACAGTCATGCAGCTTTTTCAAAGTTCATTTAGCTCTTCATCAAATTTCTGGTCTCTCATCAGCTCCCTAATCTGTAGTCCAACAAAAATACTTTCTTTTATTTTTGCGTCATTTACTCTAGGAAACTCATTTTTCAAATATGTAAATCCCTTGCCAGTTATAATCATACCTTTAACAAAAAAAAAATAATAATTAAATAAATAAATAAACAAAATCATCAGCCCTAGCTCAATATGTAAAGGAGGCACATAATTTTTTTTTTAATCAACAAGAAGAGCATTGAAAACATTCTTCTCTCCTGGGGTCAAAGATCGTTTCGGCCACACATTCTTTTCGTAATGATTTTTCTTAACCCGACTATTCTACCCACAGAAAGAGCAACAAAACTTTGTGTAACCCAGCTGCATTCCAAGTAAAATCGCTACAACCTTTAGGTCACCACAGATATTCCATTTTTTTCATACTTATATTTCTGCAATAGAAGCTTCATTCTCTCATATGTTTCCTTCATGTTGGCTGCATGGGCCAAAGGAACAGAAGGAAACATATTTCCATTGTCGAGCAAAACAGCTTTCAGGCTCACTTTTGAAGAGTCAATAAACAAGCGCCACTCTTTCCTGTCATATCTATGGTTAAGTTCTTCCATAGCAGAATATACATTATTCCAAAACACCTCACCATCTTCAAGTGAGAAAAACTGTTCAAAATCATTATGTTGCTTACGACAAAAACTAACTTTGAATTCATTCTGGAGAAGATTCCAGCCTTTTAACCTGGAAGCAAGAAATTCAGATTGATTTTTTAACAAGTTTAGATCCCGCACAAGATCATTCAGGTCTTCCTGACTCGATAAATGTGGTTCACTTGAAGAAGAGATTGGCTGAAAGTATATAACAATCTCACGCAGTGTTGCCAAACTCAGTCTTGCCAACTGCTTGGTTGAAATGTATTCCACGTAACACACGTAAAGTAACTTACCGTGGAACACA
>NC_134786.1:20864868-20867368 GCF_046742065.1 Oratosquilla oratoria | reverse complement strand
GGAGCTATGGGTGAAGACCCCACCAAGCAAATCCATACTTATGGTTTTAAAGAGCGATTAGCCCATAGGAAGAATGGTACATAGCCTCCACAGGAACAGTCCCAACACTGCTGAGAATGGAGAAAGAGGGGCGTTGGGTCTCCACGCTTGGACGAGGAAGAACATTCGTTCATGCTGAGCTAAAAGAAATCTTGGAAACGTTGACACACGTACTTGCAGACTGTCTCTCAAGTAAACTTGTATGCAACCTAGTGTATGTATAAATGTATGTAGGCATGTAGGTATGTATTTCTGTATTTCTGTATTTCTGTACGTACTTGCAGACTGTCTCTCAAGTAAACTTGTATGCAACCTAGTGTATGTATAAATGTATGTAGGCATGTAGGTATGTATTTCTGTATTTCTGTATTTCTATATTTCTGTACGTACTTGCAGACTGTCTCTCAAGTAAACTTGTATGCAACCTAGTGTATGTACAAATGTATGTAGGTATGTAGGTATGTATTTCTGTATGTATTTCTGTATGTATTTCTGTATGTATGTATGTATGTATGTATGTATGTATGTATGTATGTATGTATGTATGTATGTATGTATGTATGTATGTATGCATGTATGTATGTATGTATGTATGTATGTATGTATGTATGCATGTATGTATGCATGTATGTATGTATGTATTTATGTATATATGTATACATATATGTATGCATGTATGTATGTGTGAATGTATTTACAGTATATACCTATATGTTATGTGAGGCAATGACTCAAATACTCTGTCATTTCTATTTTTGAATCGGTTTCCTCTTTTTGTTTCCGTTAGAATGTTCCGCAAGTCATTCTTCCAGGTCACAGCCAATGGCATGACGTCACTCTTAACGCAGATCTCTCATTGGTCGAAGGACTTCACGGAGTGACGTCAACACCTAAGTCAGTCTCATGACTGGAACAAGGCTGCATGATGGTTGGCTTCCTGGAGGGTGTGACGTCAGCCTATTACGTAATCGAGGAAGGGAGACTGGAAAGTAATATATATATATATATGTATACATATGTGTATATACATATGTATGCATATATATATGTATGTATATATATGTATACATATGTATATGTATATATATATATCATATATATATATATATACATATATATATATATATATATATATATATATATATAGAGAGAGAGAGAGAGAGAGAGAGAGAGAGAGAGAGAGAGAACGAGAGAGAGAGAGAGAGAGAGAGAGAGAGAGCGAGAGAGAGAGAGAGAGAGAGAGAGAGAGAGAGAGAGAGAGAGAGAGAGAGAGAGAGAGAGAGAGAGAGAGAGAGAGAGAGAGAGAGGTACCGTTAAAAGGTTACTGGGGACTCATACTAAAGCTTGCAGTAATGTGTGTAATGTGTGGAGCTGTTTACCACGTTCTTTGGCAGTCTCTTCCAAGTGTTGCAGATTTCATAGAAAAAAAAAATCACCAAGTTTGTCACAAGAAAAACGAGGGAGATTGAGATTCCACCCATGATTTCGAGTGTTATTCTCGTTCAAGATGAAGAGATGTTGATAGTCAGTGTTATCAAATCCTTGAAGTATTTAAAAAAACATATATTAGCTGTCCTGCCAATCTAGTTTCTAGAAAAAAGAGCCCCAAAGTATTGAGACGCCTATGGAAGCACATATGTCTATTGATGGGAATGAGAGAGAGAGAGAGAGAGAGAGAGAGAGAGAGAGAGAGAGAGAGAGAGAGAGAGAGAGAGAGAGAGAGAGAGAGAGAGAGAGAGAGAGAGAGAGAGAGAGAGAGAGAGAGAGAGAGAGAGAGAGAGAGAGAGAGAGAGAGAGAGAAAAAAAGAGAGGGAGAGAGAGCAAGAAAGAGAGACTGAGAGAGAGAGAGAGAGAGCGAGCGAGAGAGAGAGAGAGAGAGAGAGAGAGAGAGAGAGAGAGAGAGAGAGAGAGAGAGAGAGAGAGAGAGAGAGAGAGAGAGAGAGAGAGAGAGAGAGAGAGAGAGAGAGAGAGAGAGAGAGAGAGAGAGAGAGAGAGAGAGAGAGAGAGAGAGAGAGAGACAGACAGACAGACAGACAGACAGATAGACAGAGAGATAGATAGATAGATAAATAGATAGAGATAGAGAGACAGAAACAGAGACAGAAAGGTAGATAGATAGATAGATAGATAGATAGATAGATAGATAGATAGATAGAGAGGTAGATAGATAGATAGATAGATAGATAGATAGATAGATAGATAGATAGATAGATAGATAGATAGACAGATAGATAGATAGATAGGGAGACAGAGAGAGAGAAATTGAATATATATTATATATATATGTATATAGAGAGAGAGAGAGAGAGAGAGAGAGAGAGAGAGACAGACAGAGAGATAGACAGACAGACAGACAGACAGACAGACAGATCGACAGACAGACAGACAGACAGACAGACAGACAGACAGACAGACAGACAGACAGACAGACAGACAGACAGACAGACAGACAGACAGACAG
>NC_134786.1:20849868-20854868 GCF_046742065.1 Oratosquilla oratoria | reverse complement strand
ATAGCGACGCCTATCTGCGTCGATCGTGACGTCCATTGCGGGGAGGAGGCCGTGAGCGACGTCAGTGGAAGCGGGAACTTCCTGGAGGCGGCGCAGACAGCAGTGTCGGAAGCGGTGGCTTCCCTGAAGTAGCGACGTCAATCTGAGTTGTTTGTGACGTCGAGCGAGGAGGCTGTCGTGACGTCGATCTGTGTTGATCGTGACGTCGAGCTACGGTGATCGTGACGTTGATCTGCGTTGATCGTGACGTCGAGCGAGGAGGCGGTCGTGAATGACGTGCCGTAGCGGCGGTAGCTGCGATGGCTGTGACTGTGGTGGGGTTGAAAAAAGTCCAGGAGTCACACAGGTTGTCGAAGAACCAGTTCAGAAGGCTGGATGCGCTCGCATCAAAACTCCCGGGGTTACCGATGTAACATTACGCGAACGTTACTTTGATTATGGTGCCGAGGGAGTGAATGAAGCTCAAGAGAGATTCTTGACTATATTATGGTTAGTGCGAGTGTCGACCTAGGCTGGGTCGGGCGGTCGAGCTCCGAGGCTACCCGACCGCAAAGTTGACCCCGTGGCCTTGAGTCCTTATATACACAGCCTGCTTATGCTCAAGTAGCAAATATCCCAGCCTCACCGAAACATGGCTCGGCAGGGCCTAGGTTGTGCTTTCATGAGGTTACAAATGTTTGTAGTACAGGCGTAATATGGACTTAATCTACACACTAGTAATATAAGGGCGAAGGCCAGCTGTTTTTACACAATATATGAATTCCTTGTCCATCCCATTTCTGCAGCGACGATACTGTAAGCCAAAATATTGCGTAGACGCACGTGTGGGGGACTGGACTGTTCACCACATATGTATATATAAATTGAACTACTTCATTTAACTATTCACCTGTCAGTTAATGTCGATTTGCTTCTCCATTCATTGGTTTCTTTAACTATTCACTTATTCATTCATCTATTTATATACTTGTTTATCGTTTTATTGTCAATTTATCTATTTGGTTGTTCATTTACTTACTCACATACCTATTTGTAAAAGGAGTAGAGGGCAGACAACACAAATAGAACAATAGTTTATTCCTCGGCTCATTTCGCACTGTGGTGCTTCTTCAAAAGGAATGAAGCACCTCAGTGTGAAACTAATTAAGGAATAATCCTTTGTTCTATTTGTGTGTTTTCCCTCTATTCCTCTTACAACCTGTCAGGATGTTTTCATACGCATACTCATTCTTCATATATATCTTATTCTTCACGCTCGCTAAACAATGTTCAGTTTGAAGCAAAAAGAGCCAAAAAGAAAGCAGACATGACCCTGTTAACCTTCAATTGTCCAATTGGACAAACTTGGTGCCTTGAGGGATTTCATCTTAAATCCCGACAACCTTATTTAGCTTAGATACCCTCATTTAATTTTCATTTTTGTTGTTGTTGTTGTTGTATGTATCTCTGTTGTAGCGTCAAATAGTATAACTTTTTTTGTAAAGTAAGTCATTAATATTGTCATTTTTCGCTATTTCCTGTTTCCTGACCCTTTTAGTTAGATTAAATTAAGTTAGGTTAGGCATGGTTAGGTTAGGGTAGGAAACAATAGATTAGATTAGCTTAGATTATGTTAGATTAGGATAGGTTAGGTTAAGTTAGGATAGGTCACGTCAGGTTAAATTAGATTAAGTTATGTAAAGCTAGATTAGATTGGGTTAGGTTAGGTTAGGTTAGGTTAGGTTAGGTTAGGTTAGGTTAGGTTAGGTTAGGTTAGGTTAGGTTAGGTTAGGTTAGGTTAGGTTAGGTTAGGTTAGGTTAGGATATGGTATGTTCTCAAACCTTATTCATTATTCTTGGTCCGGCATTTTCCAACAGGGATTTTGTTCACGTTGAGACGGATCATCTTTTTCCTGAGAGCTGAAGGGGAAGAAGGCGCGGAATTCGGAAAAATATACAAAGGGCAACCATTTTCTTGCAAAGACGAAAATCTCCTGTTTAACATCGACGTGGCGGCTTTAGGACGTCGGGTGTCTGGGCCTGACCCACGAAGATGGGATGAGCGATGTGGAGGTATGTGGGATGGCTCAGTTCTTTCAGGGTACACAGAGAAGTGGGAGTGATGTAGTGAAGAACACTTTAAAAGTTGCGGAATGCTTATTGGATGTGTGGAGGTGTTTGCTGCAACGTGGATTGTTTGTAGAGTAGGTAGAGAGGGTTGTGTGGAGGTACTAGAGGTCCTGTAGTATTATGGGGGGAAACAGAGGTTGATGGCGGATTTTACAGTGCTTAGGGGGGAGGGCCATGGGAGTAAATGAAATGACATGCAAGTGTTAATCGAGATACACATACTTCGCTGCCGTGGCAGAGGTACGGAGATGTTTGAAATAGCTAGGTGGCAACCAGAGGAAAAATAATAATAAATATAAGAAATAGATAAAGGTATTTTCGTGTCGGAAGAGATTGGCTGTGGCTTACTTTGTTCTGGTGAAAAGCAGAAGGTTTTGTTCAGTTGTGATGAGGGGCATAATTATAGTGAAGGAATTAAAGGCCCCTTCGGTATCGGTTTTATTCACCTTAATTAGCAAAATGTATGATAAGAACAAGAAGGAAGAGGAGAAAAAAAAAGTAGGAATAGATGGGTATGGAAGGAAGGAGTGAGGTGTGATGAAAAGTAAAAGAAAGAATAGACAGGGATGAAATGAAGAAAAAAGAGAAGTAAAAGAGCAACAAGAAAGAGAAGGACTCAAGAGGAATAAGAATAAAGAGAGTGAATCTAGGAAGGAAAGAGGGAAAGGGAGGGATGGAGAGAAGTGGAGATGAGAGGGGAGAGGGGGAAGGGAAATGAGAAGAAAGAAGAAAGTGAAGAGAAGAGAGGAGTAAATGAGTGAGGGAGTTAATGGCGAAGAGGGAAGATGTGGAGAGAAGAGCTGGAGAGAAAGTTGAGGAATGTGTGGAGATAAAGGAGAGGCAAGAAAGTTGGGAAAGGCGAACAGAAGAATCCAAGGCGGTAAGAACGAGTGAGTGGTGGAAATAAGAGCGTGGGAGGAAGGATTGTGTATGTTTATGGAATGTGAGAAGGATGAGTCAAGAAAAGGAAGGGAGAAGGAAGAGAGGGGGCAAGGGAGAGAGGGATGGAGAGAAGGAGAGGGGGAGGATAGAGGGAGAGAGAGAAAGTGGAAGGAAGAGAAGGAGAGAGGAAGAAAAGAAGAAAAGGAGGAAGAGAAAAGGAGTCAGAAAAGAAGTGGAGAAAGAGGGAGGGAGAGAGAGGAGAGATCAAAAGGGAGGGATGAAGGGTGATCCAGATGGAAGGAGAGTTAGATGGGTATAGAATGGAGAGACGGAGAAAGGGATGGAAAGAGAATAGAATTGGGAGAGGGAGAGAAACTAAATGATAGGAATGAAGGAAGAGGTAAATGAAGGGGGGAAGGGACTCAGGGAGGAAGAGAGAGAGGCAAGGGAGTAGAAAGAGTGAGGAAAGGGGAGAGAGAGGGGGAAGAATGGAGGAGAGAAATGTTGGGAGGGAGGAAATAGAGTAGGAATGAGGGTGAGGGTAAGGAGAAAGGGAGGTAGTAAGAGATGTAGGGAGAGATGGAGGGTGGAAGATAGAAGAAAGGAGAAAAGGTAAAAGAGAGAGGCAGGAAGGAGAGAGTGGAGAAAAGAAGGAAAAAATGAAAAGATAAGAAACGAGAAAAGGAACAAGTGAAGGAAGGTGGGAAAGAGAGGGAGGGACAAAGAAAAAAAAAGAAGTGAAAGAAAAGACAAAAGGGGTGACGAAGTTAGAGAAAGAGAAGGACGAGAGACTGCGGAAGGAAGAAAAGAACGAGAGACGGATGAAATAGAAAAGTAGAGCAGAAGGGAAGAAAGGAAGGAGGGAAAAGAGAAGAAGAAAAGGAGCGAAGGAGGGAAGGAAGTTATAATGCCGTCGATAAACAGCTTTTCTATTTTTGGTGACAATGGAACGCCTGTGAGGTGGTGAAGGAGTTATTAAAGGAGGATACAGTTAAGGGGAATAATAAAATTTAAAAGTGGTGATTAGCATTCTTCTTAGAGTAAAGATTTGTTTATAATTAAAAATGAATGCTGCATGACTCTGGTTCGTAAGGCTGTCAATAAAACCTACTAGAGTATCGACTGCATCAAACATATGCAGTGAAGAGCTTATATGACTGATAAGAAGGAGAGGAAGAAATTAAGGAATGAATGAAAGGAGTAAGTAGGGAAGGGAAGTTTCTTTCAATTGCCTTTCTTCTGGTCCGTAGTAGTTGAAAGTTAGCTAACAGGGGACATTTTAGTCTATTTCGTGGCCAGATTAGATATAAAAAATGTAAACAAACAAGAAACAAGGATAGAAGGGAAGGGAAGGGAAGTTTCTTTCAATTGCATTTGCTCTGGTCCGTAGGGGTGTCACGAAATTCCCTAAAATATCTAGTACATAAAACATATGCAGTAAATACCACGTACGAGGATTAGCAAGTAGGGAAAGACGGAAGGAGTGGAGGGAGTAAGGAGGGAGTAAGGAAGGAGAAGTTTCTTTCCGCTGCATTGGCTCCGTTTCCCAACCTCTGAATGGCGTATTGTAGTCGCCGTTTCTGCCCAGCCCTCTGTCGTCAGTAGGTCTGTCTTTCGCTTCCACCTCCTTCCTCTTCCCTTCTCTTCCTCCAATTCTTCTTTCACTTTCTCTTCCTCTTCCTAGATCTTTCTCTCCTCTTTATTTCTTTTTCCCTCACCACAGCCAACTCCTCTTCTTCCCCTTTCATCTTTCTCAGACTCTTTTTCCATATTGAAAATAGAAAATGTAAACAAACAAGAAACAATGATAGGAGTAAATTACACATAAATATTTAAGCGATCTCATGGATAGATAGTGCAACATTTTGCTTTGGTGCATATGCACATAAATCTTGCATGTATGACCTGCATTATATGGCGTTCCCTTTAAGGGTTGTTTGATCATTCACAGACTAAGCACCATTAGAGCTGCAGCCAAACCTGGACAACAGCCAATGCTGTAAGTTTGT
>NC_134786.1:20802368-20839868 GCF_046742065.1 Oratosquilla oratoria | reverse complement strand
ACCCTCAGTTCCAGAGTAGTTGGCAATGTTTCACAGGCCCTTTCATAGATCTATTAGGGAAGAATTCTTGGAATGATATCTGCGTTGTATTAGTATGGGGCTTTATGTCACCGGCTTAAAGTAGCAGAAGGAAGTTGTCCGCTGTCAATTCTCCTTGTGTTCAAATTTGGAGGCAATATAGATGAAGTGATCTTGTCCGAAGACCGAATATGACCCGTGGGGATGTACCCCCAAATAGAAACGAGGAAGTGGATGAGGTTTGAAGACGGGCGGTAGGGAGATGACTCTCACCGAAATCCTGCTGCAGAGCCCTTTCGTGCAGGTAGTCAATGGTCCTTTGGCTTACTTGAATCGGTGTCTCCACTCGTACTTGTCGATACATCCCAACGCGCGCATGAATAGTAGGTAAAGTGCCAACTTGGACATCAACATCATTGAATGTGTTCGTACGTACGTATGAGTGATGTGTGCGCGTACATGTGTGTACGTGTGGGTGGAGCTTGTGACGTTATACGCTGATGACGTTAGACGTTTTTGATTGGTTGTATGTGTGATTTGATTGGTGTATAGTTGTGTAAAGGAAGGTGTTTCTGTACCTTGAGACTTGTGTATATGGGTGTGGTCTATAGGCATGTAAAAAGTTGAGCTGAGTTGATGATTGACGTTGTTTGGGCCATAGAATGACTTTGAAGATGGTAGAGCGTAAAAACTGTGTTTTGCGAGGGTTGGACTGCATTCCCGCATTCCATAGTCTTGCGTCATATTTTTCAATCATTAACTTGGTTCATATGCATGTATGGGTGTGGTCTATAGGTATGTAAAAAAGTGAGATGAGTTGATGATTGACGTTGCTTGGGCCATAGAATGACTTTGGAGATGTAGGTAGAGCGTAAAGCAAATGTGTTTGTTTTTGCGAGGCGAGGGTAGGACCTCGTCCCTACGCTCCATAGACTTGCATATTTTTCAATCATTAACTTGGTCCATAGGTATGTATGGTGTGATAGACGCCAGGAGATTTTCTTCATCTCGGGCATGAAGGGACAACTCTCCAAAGGCCTTTCAGCCAGACACTCAGGAAAAGGCCAAGGTGCCGGGTAGAATCCATTAAATTTTGCGGTCGGCGGCCGGGTGGACGCCTGAGGAAGCTAACGCCGTGGGACCGGGACCCAATGATCTTCACATCGATATATATTCTACTTACTGGCAACCCTCAAGAGTGTCACCATTTCATACATGACTTTTCTGGCAACGCACTCGTGGAAACGCCCTTTTTGCTTTCTGTAAGTTTTAGGTAGGAATGTCTGGCAACCTCCGGAGTTTTCCTCTGGATTTGCCAGCAGTTTTGTATCAGAGGAGAAATCACTATTAAAGTGGTCAAACCAACCCACCTTTGGCCATCCTAAAACGGGCATCTATCAAGGTGGTGGCCAGTAGAGGTGATACAAACTCTCTAAGAAGCGCCCTCCGAAGACAAACCCTCTACGAAGCGCCCTCCGAAGACAAACCCTCTACAAAGCGCCCTCCGACGACAAACTCTCTTCGAAGCTCCCTCCGAAGACAAAATTTCTACGAAGCGTCCTCCGAAGGCAAACTCTCTACGAAGCACCCTCCGAAGACAAACTCTCTACGAAGCGCCTTCCGAAGACAAACTCTCTAAGAAGTGGTCTCCGAAGACAAACTTTCCACGACAACAGCCCGCTTCTATAACCCATCTCCTGCACGATATTCACCTTGCACATCTGCATGATATTCACGTAACATGCAGGTCAGTCACGTAACACCTTTCCCGCATGACTACACACTACGAAGACCCAGTGCCCACCGAGGACAGTGAACCCATACACAGATATGCAAACGTCAACGCTACCAGTATATACACTGGACATCCCAGACACATCTTCACATGCCTTAACCTTCAAAGCCACGTCTAGAAACACCAAAATGAGAGTTTTTCTCGACATGGGTTCACAAGTAAACATCATGTTAGTGAACAACTTTCACAAACTCCGCACCCAAACAAAACAGAGAGCCATTTTGGAACCCCCAGATGTAAATATGTGCAATGTGGATGGAGTACCTTTCCCTATCATTGGCAAATTCTCTCTTGACATTAACTTTAAAGATGAGTGCCCATCCATTCCAGTTACCACATACGTAATTGATATTTATTTCCCTGCTGATATCCTCATAGGATTAATTTTAACGAAGCAACACAACATAATTATTTACCCTGCACAGGATGGAATAATTTATGCAAATCATTTCCTCCCCCTATTGTATTCAGCAACTTCACACATGGTGAATCACATCAACGTGGCCAAATAGGTAGAACAAAAAGTAACGTCATTTAATGCTAATAAAAGTCACTGTGCTACATCACACGAGGATACACCAGCTGTTAGCCCAAATGGTCACACTACCTAAACATCTTCCCACAACTCTTTGATATTCCAATGACAGCTGTGGACTTGCGGTCCAAGCGGAACAGACGAACTAACTCATCACTCATGTCAAAATCAACAAAACGTAGGAAAAAAAACAACAACACGCACACACCCAATAACGTTGAACATTTACCAGTCCCAGGATACACTCTTGCCTCTCGTAGAGGATTTCAACAACAATTCAATTCCTGTCTCAGATGTGTTAGTCACTTTCAAACACACTAACGCAATACTTATCAGACCAAAGACACTGTTCCCTCGTGAGTACGCAAAGCTACACTTTCGAGTGTCCCAAGCATAGGACACTGATGTAATCAGTATGCCAGATACTTGCCGTGTCAAGGGCACTTCCCTGTTTTCAGCCATCAACTCTACATCTAAGAAAGGGCATATTTGTATCTTGGTTGCAAATGACGCTAACGACACCCTCCAACTCACAGTTGGCACAAAAATGTGTGATTTCGAAACTTACCCTTCATGCATGCAAATCATAGATGACGAACTCCCAAATTCTCAAGTTTGTGCCACACTTCTCGACGTCCCTACGGGACAGAAACCCATTGATACATCACATTTCAACCACATAGACTTCCCCGATTCACAGGCAGACTTGCTTACACTTTGCAAGAAGTTCAAATATAGCATTGCCACTAGATGTGAACCACTAGAAGTCACTAACCATATTTAACATCAGATACCCCTTCGGGAGAACTCAAACCACGCTACATCTCTGCATACAGAATGCCACACAGTAAACGCATGATTGTTGATAAGCTCATCCAAGACATGATTGCGTGAGATATCATCGAGCTATCCATTAGGAAATGGAATTTCCCGTTCTTCATAGTGCTACAGCAGGACGGGTCTTTCCGACCTGTAGTAGACTTCAGAGAGCAGAATAAACTCACCACACCAGACAGACATCCGATCCCTATATTACAGAAAATATTCCACACTATCAGCGAAAACAACGTAGTGTTCGCGAGACTAGATCTTATGTCAGGCTATTTCCAGATTCCCCTTGCCCCAGAATCTAGACCTCTTACAGCCTTTAGCACACCCACAGGACATTATCAATTTAAACTACTAGCCACGGGTCTCGTTTTAGCTCATGCACAAAGTATTCGCAATTCTCATTAGTCACTCTGCGTTCATGTACCTCGATGACGTCATCATAGCTTCTAAATCAATTAACAAACATCTACACACACTACACACTGTCTTCTCACGACTAGCACAATCAGGTCTAAAACTGAAGGTAAAGAAGTGTTCTTTCCTTCAGAAAAGATACGCTACCTAGGGCATGTTCTTAACTCAAGGAATTTTAACATCGCAGGACAAAGTCAAGGCAGCCATTGATTTCCCACACCCCACTTTTGTTGAACATGTACGTTCATTCCTTGGACTGTCAGGGTTCCACAGACGTTACATTCAAGGTTACCCTAATATAGCAGCACCATTAACGTCATTACTTAAGAAGGAAACACCCTTCTCTTGGACATCTGGCCAGGAGAAATTGTTTAATAACTTAAAACAAGTCTTAACCACGGCACTTGTCCTTGCCTTCCCAAACCACAAGCTTCCCTTTACAAGTTACACTGATGCGTCCTATACAGGACTGGGCGCAGTCCTCATGCAGCACCAAGGTGATAAACTTAGACCAATTGTCTGTGCGAATCGTGCACTCAATAAACACAAGAGAAATTACTTAGTCACAGACACAGAGGACTTAGCAATGATAAACGTACTCAAACATTTCAATGACATCATCCTTGGATACGAAATGTATATATACACAGACCATCAACCACTCTTTCACCTATTTAAAGGGAAAAATCTCCCCGGGAATCTTGCCCGCTGGTTCCTCACCATACGAGAGTTCATGCTTACTTGATATGTATATATATATATATATATATATATATATATATATATATATATATATATATATATATATATATAAATATATATATTACTGGGAAAAGCAAATGTAGTTGCAGATATTCTTAGTCGCCATATTACCACCATCGCTCAAAACCCAATTTCAGTAAATATTACTCAAGTGCGCATAGCCGCAACACGGAGATAAGCTCCTCTTTAGAAACGTGTCACATACTTCTTCGAGTCTGCAGACACATCTGACACAGACAACTTTCCTTCAGATCTTGACATTTACACGTTAGTGGATGACATTCTTTATCACAAAACAACACTAATGAACACCCATGAACCCAATAGATCAGTGTTCCAAATGGTAGTCCCTACAGATCTCATTTCAAAATTTTTAAAACTTATACACGATTCACCTATTGCTGCACACCCTGGTAAGGAGAAATGCGTTATACAAGCCAGATTGCACTATTTCTGGTTAACAATGAGGAAGGATATACACGCGTACATCGACGCTTTCCCCTCTTGCGCGAATCACAAAGGTCATATCAGCTGTCATGTTCCAATTCTAACTTACCCTACACCTTCTAAACCATTCGACACAGTCGCTATTGACCTTCTTAAGTTGCCACTTACACATACCGGAAACAAATACCTCCTTGTCTGTGTCGACCATTTCTCGAGATTCTGTATTCTAGCTCCCCTACCAGACAAGACAGCACAACACATAGCAAAGACACTTATTGACAAACTCATATGCCCCTTTACTACACCCAAAACTCTAATATCTGAAAACGGGAGTAAATTCAACAGTGAGATTCTTTCTCATATTTCCGATTATTTAGAAAAAAAAATGCAACACTACTGCTTATCATCCCAGTTCTAATGACCTAGTTGAACTTCAGAATAGAAAGATTCTCAATGTTATCAAACATCGTGCTTCTGATCTTCATCTTCCCTGGGATGAACATGTAGGCTACCCATGCTTTAAGCTGGTTTAAATTGCTATATAAAAGTCAGTAACGGAGTCAACCCATTTTGTTCTTTTTGGGCTCAGACAAAAAGCTCCCATATGATCTTCTCCTTTCAGACTTACCTCCCATTTACAACTTGAATAATTTTGTAGGTAATTTCAATCACCTTTTCAAACGAATATATAATACCCTCCATCTAACTAAGGAAGAAATGGTCCACTTGCACAGCAAATTAGCCAGAATTGATACCTTTGAAATTGGAGACACTGTTTACACCCTTAACCACACACTCATCTCCAAGCTCTCACCTAAATTCTCTGGACCCTTTCGTATCATTAGTCATGAATCTAAGAACAAAGTAAAAGCACTCAGTTTGTAAAATCTGACTGAGACCCTGTTGCATAAAGATCACATCAAAAGAGTCCCCCGTGGTCTGGACATAGAAACTGCGTCCTCTCAATCTCACACTGCACCTGATACAGAGGACAACCATCGATTCTCTTCTCCTATTCCACCATTGCCACTTCCCCACTATAGTCTTCGTAATTGAGCCACACTTTCATAAATGTAAAATTCTGCCTACTTTTACAATTAAGCTTATTTTTCTTTTATGTTTTTCATGTGCCCTATTCTTGTATAATTCCCAGATACCACCCTTATTCCAAGCTTATGTGCATGTACCTTCATGTCAAAGCCTTAAACAAGGACCTTGTTTTCTCTTCCTCTCTCTCTCTTATTTCTATAAGCACAGAATCACCGAGGACGGTGAGGGTAGCTGACCGAGCCCTGTAATAGAGACCAGATTTCCTTCGTCTCTGGTATGAAGGGACAACTCTCAATAAACCCTTCAGCCAGGGATTTCGCTCACAGGCTTTACTATTTAAACAGATTAGGTAGATAATGATAGGAGGTAAAGGAGGTATTTCCCTCAGCCCGTGTTCCCTTTACCTCCTATCCACATCTACCTAATATGTTTAAATAGTAATGCCTGTGAGCGAATACTGTTAGTACCTAAAGTTCTTGCCGAAAATGTTTCCGCCGTACATATAAAGAGTGCGAAACTAATATCATTCAAGGAGAGGAACAACCCTGAACAACAGTAGCTCCAACTTCTCCGTTATAACAGCAGCAACAACAACAACAACAACAACAACAACAACAACAACAACAACAACAACAACAACAACAACAACAACAACAACAACAACAACAACGACGACGACGACGACGACGACGACGACGACGACAACAACAACAACAACAACAACAACAACAACAACAACAACAACAACAACAACAACAACAACAACAACAACAACAACAACAACAAGCTTTACAGTATCTAGTACAGCTTTCATCCTACAATAAATGATGTACAGCCGTCCTTATTGGATAAAGTCAATATTTTCATAAAACCTAGTGTACGAGAATACATTATATCTATGTTAAATTATCTTAAAAATAAAAAAGGATATCGTGAGTTCGGATGAAAACGCGAATTTATTATCACTTGTTACAGGTATAAATATTCTAGAAATAATGCATTTCCTGGAAGTACAGGGGTTTCCGGTCTCTAAATCAGATCAACAGAAGTTAAGAATATTTTTGAAGCTTATTTCATTGCCACCAAACTATATAAAAATTCTTAAAGTAAAAAATATATCAACTGTATGAGGGAGTGTTATGCCATTATACCCCCCTTCCTCGAATCCGTATAAAGCGAATTATAAGTGCATCTTAAATCAACGCAATAATATAACAAAAAGAAAGAAGAGCTGTAAATGGATTGCATACTAATCTTCAAACTGTGGCATTACTTGAGTCATAAAATTTACAACAATGAAGTTATAAACTGCGTTATCTTCCCTGCAGGAAGCGGTGTGGGCTTGCAAGATAACTTGTTGTGCGACAAGTACTATCCAATTTTAGAGACGGAGAGAGAGACAGAGAAAGATAAACAGAGAGAGAGAGAGATACAGAGAGAGAGAGAGAGAGAGAGAGAGAGAGAGAGAGAGAGAGAGAGAGAGAGAGAGAGAGAGAGAGAGAGAGAGAGAGAGAGAGAGAGAGGGGGGGGGGGACGGACTGAGACAGACAGACAGACAGACAGACAGACAGATGGACAGGCAGACAGACAGGGTGATTGATTGATTGATTGATTGGTTGGTTAATTGATTGATTGATTGATTGATTAATTGAGTGAGTAAGTGAGTGAGTGAAAGAGTCAGTGAGTGAATGGGTGAGAGGGTGGGAGAAAGATATATATATATATATATATATATATATATATATATATTTATCAACTACAATGCACTTTAATTCTAAGCCATCAACATCGCAAGAACCATGGAGGCACATGCAGAAATTGAAACATGGTACGCCCGAGAACTCGAACTTACGACGGCAAGCACGTGACCAGTGCTGTTGTGACTTAGACCAATACACCATCAAGAGATGGCGTATTGGTCTAATTCGCTACAGCACTGGTCACGTTCTTGCCACCGTAGGTTCGAGTACTCGGGCGTACCACGTTTCAATTTCTACATGTGCCTCCACGGTTCTTCCGAAGTTGATGTCTTAGAATTAGAATTAGTGTCCAACACTTTAGCACCAAATGACATAAATTTGGGGCTCGTCGGACGCCAAAGAAAAGTTGACTCAAGTGAAATTAGCCCTGATAAAACTGTAGACCTATCACCAAGTAAACGAAAATTATTATTTGACTACGAAGAAAAAGAAGACGAAAAGAAAAAGGGTATCAAGAAAAGAAATACAAATACTAAATAATCTTAATGATGTACTAACCCATGTAATGTAGAAATAAAATTCAGTGTAACTAATAATTTACTTATCAACAAATAATATAATATGTAACGTAATGATGTAAACAAAATATAATAATATTGATGATAAATAAGAAAAAAATTACAAAAAAAAAGTTTCAATATCCTATTTGAAGGCCTCAACAACATTTCATGGATCAGTAAACGTTTAGTTTATATTTAGTAAACATAGATTAATCACGGAAAATCAAGAAGGGTCCTACATATATGTTTCATCATTAGGAAGCTTGGATATATATCCGCAAAACACAACAGCGCATTTTACCAATTGCATTCATCCTTTAGTCTTAAGCCCAGAAAAACAATATGAAGTGTGTTTAATAAATATACTCTTTCCGCAGATTATATACATTCTGAAACAAGTGGACGAGAAATTCTCTATAACATTAGTAGGCAAATCTGGAAATTCATATATGGAAATACTAAAGTACGTACCATACATACATATACCAAAGGCTTTTTCCTTCTTACAAGGGAAAGTATCATTACAACTGTTTCACCAGATCTTGTTGATCATGTGAACCGGGAACTAGTGAATTCTCTTAATGATAGTTATTCATATTTCTTCGAGAATAAATATCCCCTGAGACATTTACAATGTGGGGTGAAATGTATTTATAGTTCTCGCCTAAAATATCAAAGAAATTAGGTTTTGATCCTGAAAAACGTTACAAGATATTCACAAATGACGCAAGAACGACACAATTAAAGGCAATTGTAGCCCCTCGTGATAATGTTCATCCTACACATTTTAATGCACAAGTGAATATATTGGATGCAATATCTGTAGGTAACATTGCAGCTATAAATCTGTATTGATTTATACCCCTTTACAAAGTAATATAATTGAAACTGTTTCAATTATTATTTTGAAAACGGTAATTCTGTAACTTTAGTTTTACATATCCGAGAAAAAGGGTTTATGAGGTAGTAAGCACAATATGAAAATGAATTTCCATAGATTAACACATACTCGTCCACCAGAAGACGGTTTTTTAGCATTATTTTCAAACCCTATTTGATTAAAAAGAGGAGGAGGATTGGCAGATATCATCACTTTTAAATCACCTATCTATTATCAATAAGGAATTGGTCTATTAAGCTGGATGACGGGCATCACAAAAATAGATATATACAGTTTGCCTTAATGTAATACCTGAAACACTTACATTCGGACAAAACGTTGTAAGCGATCTAGAGAAGGATAAGACAAATCAATGCAAACATTAAGAAATAGAAGTATTCAATTTTTGAAAAAATTGGGAAAAATGATAAAAGAAGGAAAAGTACGGAAATATAAACGCGCATATTATAAAAGAGATGTCTTTAGAACCACCGTATCACTATAATCATGGCAGGGGAAGAGATTGTAACAACCCCCAAAATGAAACTCCTGCACCAAATTATACATCTGCAATTAGCGAAATGTTCCCCAGACCTCATAGACTCAGATTATTAGAAACGTCAATTGAAAACAGACAAAATGTTGAATTTTTACCTGTATTAAATATTGATTGTGATTAAACATTAGCCGATAATTTGATTGAATTTAGATTACAGAAAAATTATGACATTTTCCTTGATCTTTCAAATACAGTCTTAAGTTTAAAATTTCGTATGACCAAAATTCCTCAAACAGTGGAACTATTGATTTAACCGACGATGATAATACTGTTATCCCAAATGGAGCCTTATTAAACACCATTTTCAAATCTCGTCAGTCTTTATCAATAGTATACAAGTAGAAGATAATTATCTTTTTAATTGCGTCAGCTATATTAAACTTCTTACAAATATGTCTTTAGCGCGGAATATGTTTTTACATCGAGACGATAAAGGAACAGGTATAGTCAATAAATATGAAAATTCACATTTTCAAAGTTTAAATTACTTAGAAAAACGTGTTATTAAAAATATCAAATCAAATGGAATTTCTCTATGCAGACAGCTAATGAGTGATATCTATAATATTGACATTTACCTACTAGATAGTGTCGATCTTCGCATAAGATTAGATTTAGCACCAATTGAATTCATAGTAAAGTCACCTGACGTAAACAAAAAGTTCAAATTATCTGTTGGCAGGTGTAAATTAATAGTACCGAAAATCTGCCCTCTCAAGGAGGTAATAAAGGCTTTGAATAAATCGTTAAGAAAAGTGATTAACCATTGATTACGTCCACTCAAAACAACTGGCAAAACCATATGTTCTCTCCAAAGGACAAAACAGTATTATGATGGATAATTTATTCTTTAACATTATGCATAATAAACTTTATCTAATAATTATCGATATGGTGGATTTTAATGGTTTGTGCATTTGGCGAATGTACTAGCGTATTAGAAATTTATATTGACAGAAATGTGGTGTTAGAAAGTAGGGGATAATAATAATGATGAACGGTTTTCAAATTGACAGAATTGTACGGTTTATTCTTAGAATAAACAATATCTCAAAATTGCAATACAAAGGAGTAATATCAGTAGAAGATATGAAAAACGTAATTCTTTCTAATCAAACCAATATTTTTGTACTCAATGTCCTCCCTCGTAAAATAGAAACGGAGCATTGGATTGTTGGATTGACGAGGGAGTCATATGAGAGGTACAAAGAAAAGAAAAGAGAAGTAAAGCAAAAGGTAAAGGAGGCAAAGAGGAGAGCAGATGTGAAATGGGGTAAGAGTATGACAGAAAGTTTTGAAAGTAATAAAAAGATGTTTTGGAAAGAAATTAAGAGAGGAAGAGGAGACGAATCAAGTAGAGAAGAAAAGGTAAAAGGTGCAGATGGAGAGATGATAATGGAAGAGAAGGCAGTAAGGGGAAGATGGGCAGAATATTTTAGGGAGTTGTAAAATGTGAAGGAGGATAGGGAGGGAAAGATAGCTGCAGTGGGAAATGCGAAGAAAATGAGAGTGATGAGTGAGGAGAATGGAGGAGAAATAAGGAAGGATGAGGTGAAGGCAGTTGTTAAGATGATGAAAGCAGGTAAGGCACCTGGTCTGGATGGATGCCATGCAGAATGTCTGAAAAAGGGAGGTACAGTGATGGTGGACTGGCTGGTGAGGTTATTTAATGTTTGCTGGAGAGAGGGTAGAGTGCCGGAGGACTGGAGGAGTGCCTGTATAGTTCCTCTTTACAAGGGAAAAGGGGACAAGTGTGAATGTAGTAGTTTCAGAGGAATTAGCTTGTTAAGTGTAGTTGGGAAGGCTTATGGGAAGGATCTTGATTGAGAGGATTAGGAGAGGAACAGAGGGAGTAATTGGTGAGGAACAGTGTGGATTTAGGACAGGTAGAGGTTGTGTAGATCAGATCTTTGTGGTAAGACAGATATGTGAGAAAGCTATAGGAAAAGGGAAGGATGTTTTTTTGGGCTTTTATGGATCTGGAAAAGGCTTATGATAGGGTAGACAGAAAGGCACTGTGGGAGGTTATGCAGATATATGGGATAGGAGGAAAGCTTCTGGGAGCTGTCAAGAGTTTTTATGAGAGTAGTAGAGCTTGTGTCAGGATTGGAAATGGAGAGAGTGAGTGGTTCGAGGTAAAGGTGGGACTTCGTCAAGGATGCGTTATGCCGCCCTGGCTGTTCAACTTATACATGAATGGGGTGGTGCGAGAGGTGAATGCAAGGGTAGTGGGTCAGGGATTGGAGATGGTTAAAGAAAATGGAGAAAAGTGGGAGGTGAGCCAACTGTTGTTTGCGGACGACACTGCGCTTGTGGTAGGATCGGAGGAGGGATTGAGGAAGTTGGTGGTAGAGTTTGGGAGAGTATGTGATAGAAGAAAACTAAAGATAAATGTGGGTAAAAGTAAGGTGATGAGATGTACAAGGGGTGAAAGTGGCAGTAGACTGGAAGTGAGCATTAAGGAAGAGCGACTGGAGGAAGTGGATAGTTTTATATACTTGGGTGCAAATGTGGCAGGAAAAGGTGGAGTGAAGGTGGAGGTAGAATGTAGATTGAGAGAAGCGAGTAAATGCCTTGATGAATTAAAGAGTGTAATGTGGAATAGACATTTGGGAACGGATGCTAAGAGGAGACTGTATGAAGGAGTGATTGTGCCAACAGCACTGTATGGGGCAGAAACATGGAACATAAGAGAAGAAGAGAGAAGGAGTTTAAATGTGTTTAAGATGAGGTGTCTGAGAAGTATGATGGGGGTTACTAGGCTAGATAGAGTGAGAAATGAGGAGGTGAGGAGGAGAACAGGGGTGGAAAAGGAGCTGGGAGATAGGGTTGATGAAAGAATATTAGGATGGTTTGGACACATGGAAAGAATGAGTGAAGAAAGACTAGTAAAAGAGGTATGGAAGGCAGATGTGGAGAGAGTGAACATGAGGGGACGTCCTAGGATGAGGTGGATGGATGGGGTGAAGGGGGCTTTGGGGAAGAGGGGAATGTCTGTTGAGGAAGGACGGGAGAGGACAGAAGACTGGGGTGAATGGAGAATGGTTGTATATGGATGATGTTGTGATTGCATGAGGTGGAAAGGGCGGGGGGATGGGGGGTGAGGTAGTATGTGTGAGCAAAATTTGACGCAGCCCGAAGGGATTTCTCCCCGTCCTTTCCTTTTATGCAATGGGGGGACGGAGAGGGGGAGTCGCCGATTTAATGAAGCGGCCTTGCTGTGGATGTACTGTGTCTTGCGACACTGCTTCTGACCCAGGGCATTAAACAAGGTGCAGGGATGACCCGTCATCCAGGAGGTGCTAGGATAAGAGGGAGGGTGGAGGGGTGTGGAGTGTATTCAGGGATGGAATGGGTGGAAATGATTTTGTGCCTTTCCCTTTTTGGCTACCTCCCTTGTAAGAGGGAAAAAGCCTTGGTATATGTATGTATGTATGTATGTAATATATAATTCGAAAAGTACGATTTACATTACATTTACATTACACAACCAAAAAAGTAATTTTTGTACATATAGATTACAAGGCAGCAATAGATTAGTTTGCGTTTTTTTATTGCATATGGTTTGTACAAAACTTAAATCGTTACGGCGTTAAACGTGCGATATTATTAGATTCCTATACATCCTCATGATTACATTTCTTAAAGACCGATAAATAAATAACCCTATTTAGTTACAAGCACTTCGGTAACTATTTTCCGAACTGAAGTTATTTACTTTGTCATTATAATAAACAAAAACTGTATCTTACAGTACATGTAATTATCTCTGTTCGCTCATAGAAGAAAAATAGTGTAAGGAAGTTCCTTGGTTTACTTTATTTGTGAAGGCTATTTACTTTCATCAGTGGTATATGAAAAAATCAAGGCCCTTACCTTCGCACGTTGTATATAACATTGTTCCTCTTACCAACTCGACACTCAAACCAGGTCAACTCCCCAAAACAAAGAAAATGACTACTTGTCACGAGAACATCGCTTCCCTTCATGAAAAAGACGAAGAGGACTATACCGAGGAAAACACATTATCCAAAACTGCTAACTCGAGTAACATCGATTTTCAATGTAGATAGTTATTCCGACATGAAACAGTTTCAATATTTTATACTTATATTTTGTTTTCATTTTTCCGCGTAATATCAGGACGAGTCTCCAAATAGGCAAAAAATAAACTCCTGACCAAAGGCAAGCTGCAGGAAATAATCTGTACAGAGAAAAACGATGATACGTTTAGTATCAGGAAGGACGTGGACGACTCATTCGACGGAGTAAACGATACCCCCGCCGACATCAAAAATGACTTCCTTCACGTCGGATCATGAACTCCAATCACAGGTGAGAACCTCTGTGAAAAAAAAAAACGGAATATCCTGTTGCGCCGACATCGCAATAGGAAAAATAAACGAAAAAGACGAATAATCGACAAAAAGAAGGGGGACGGAATCAGACGATGATGATGAATTCTGAATTTAAAGCATTGTATTCTCAGTAGGCTTTGGTTAAAATTACTAATGTAGCAATGATAATATTTAGTTCTATTAAGGATAGTTGTATTCTTAGTGTTTTTGTTGTTAACATTATCAATGTAATAACATTTAGTTCTACTAAGACTAATTATATTTCTTTTATAATTATACTGTTTAACTAATAAAAGAATAGCTATAAAGTACAATTTGTTTTCATTATCCTGAAATAATAGTACAGGAACTCAATGATTGAAGAAATAAAAAAGAAAAATTAACTAAGGCTTGCGAAGCACACTCGAAAACCATTGTGTTATGTCGCACCTACCAGCATACATTTCGAAGTCATTCTATGGACAATCAAACGTAGATCATCAACTCCTCTAGATTTTTTATATACATATAGACCACACCCATAGATACCTATGGACCAAGTTAATGATTGAAAAATATGACGCAAAACTATGGAACACGGGAACGCAGTCCTACCCTTGGAAAACAAACACTGTTTTTACGCTCTACCTACAGCTCCAAAGTCTTTCTATGGCCCAAGTAACGTCGATCAACTCCTCTCAACTTTTTACATACCTGTAGACCACACTCATATACACAAGTCTCAAGAAACACAAACTCCTCCTTTTATACAACTACACACCAATCAAAGCACACATACTCACACATAAAGGTAATCAAAAACGTCTAAAGTCATCAGCGTATGACGTCACAAACTCCTCCCACACGTACACACATGTACGCACACACATCACCCATATGACTGTACGAACACATTCAATGTTGCTAGGGTCCAAGTTGGCACTTTACTTACTACTCGCATGTAAGCATATATGGACGTATGTATGTATGTATGTATGTATGTATGTATGTATGTATGTATGTATGTATGTATGTATGTATGTATGTATGTATGTATGTATGTATGTATGTATGTATGTATGTATGTATGTACGTATGTACATATGTACGTATGTACAGTATGTATGTATGTATGTATGTATGTATGTATGTATGTATGTATGTATGTATGTATGTATGTATGTATGTATGTATGTATGTATGTATGTATGTATGTATGTATTTGGTATGTAAGGACATGAAAGCTAATTAGGAGAATGAGGAATATGTTTGAACGAACATCGATATGTAGTTGTATAAGATGTATACAAAAATAAAACTGATCCCATCACGACAAGTTTAAAATAAGGCTACGTGAAAGCAAATTGGGTACTCGACATTTACACACGTTAAATCATAATCAAAAGAGACACAAAGGCAAATTAAATAAGACACGATAGCGAGTTGGAAAAGAGACATGAAAAAGTTTACACTCTATAAACGACGTTGTGCTGATGGAAGACAATAAAAATGTGACAGATACCAATAATGATTTTCAATATGAAAGGAGAAATACTGTACAACCATGGACGACAAGAGAATATATATTTTAAGGATGGAAAGATAAGGGATATCATAAATGTTGACATTAAGGTAAACTGTCTGAATGCTATAAGAGTAAAAATAATTAGAGGAGTATATAGCAGCGAATGGAGGACTAAACAGGGAGTAATTTGTATCAGTAAACGTCTTGGCATACAAAGAATAATGACATGGGAAAGTAGGACCTATGAATAAGAAAAGTTGAATATTATAAGAACTTGCATGGCTATAAGGCATCATTATGTACATGGCAGGGACAACATAACAGTAATGAAAATCAATTTCCTTGTGCCTTGGTTCCCAACCCGGTGCCATGTCTTATCACTAGGTGTTGACATGAAACCAGTAGGTAACTGAATTATCATGGGCCATACCAACTTAAGTGATCATTTTTGCAAGTGATGTGAACAATTTAATCCTATGTAATACGGATGCAATTTATATGTATTTGAAAATGTATGGAGATAGTAGAGTATGTAGTTTTCTAAAACCAGTCATGAAGAAGGCCACAAGGGTAAATTACATGTCAGCACGGTGCATGGGTAAAAATAATTCTGAAAACTTTTAGTCTAGTGGATAGTGTTCTGTACATATCCTATGGGTTATGGGTTTTAATTGATCCAATGATTAATTTACATTATTTTGGCAGATATTTTCGCTACCAATATCAATAACATGTTGGGTTCGTAGTTCTACAATCTCTTTTAAATACGTTTCCCAGTCATTTCCTATTGATTTTCATATGTTCATACATCCCCTCCGTCAAAATTTTCAGTCGAATGAATGAGAAAAATTGTATTCACTATCAATTCTTGAACGACTTTAATTGAACAGACTAATCCACGTTCATCTCTGCAGTCAATGACAGTAATGTGGTTACGGTAGTTGGTTCGCCAACTGTTCACATACACAAGGAAATTAATCGTCTTTGCACTGTCTTCAGAAGCTCTCTCATTTTTTCATACATACATACATACATACATACATACATACATACATACATACATACATACATACATACATACATACATACATACATACATACATACATATACCAAGGGTTTTTCCCCTTACAAGGGAGGTAGCCAAAAAGGAAAAGGCATAAAATCATTCCCACCCATTCCATCCCTGAACACACTCCACACCCCTCCACCCTCCCTCTTATCTTAGCACCTCCTGGATGACGGGTCATCCCTGCACCTTGTCCACTGCCCTGGTTCAGAAGCAGTGTCGCAAGACACAGCACATCCATAACAAGGCCGCTTCATTAAATCGGCGACCCCCCCTCTTCGTCCCCCCATGCATAAAAGGAGAAGACGGGGAGAAATCCCTTCGGGCTGCGTCAAATTTTGCTCACACATACTACCTCACCCCCCATCCCCCCGCCCATTCCACCTCATGCATCACAACATCATCCATACACAACCATTCTCCATTCGCCCGTCTTCCGTCCTCTCCCGTCCCTCCTCAACAGACACTCCCCTCTTCTCCAAAGCCCCCTTCACCCCATCCATCCACCTCATCCTAGGACGTCCCTTCACGTTCACTCCCTCCATATCTGCCTTCCATACCTCTTTTACTAGTCTTTCTTCACTCATTCTTTCCATGTGTCCAAACCATCCCAATACTCTTTCATTAACCCCATCTCATTTTTTCATACTTCAAGAAAAAGTAGAAACTATAGAAAATAAGATAAAATAAAATAAAATAAAATAGAATAAAATAAAATGAAATAAAATAAAGTGAAAAATAAAATAAAATAAAATAAAATGATGTAAAAGATGAAATGATATAAAATAAAATAGAATAAAATAAAACAAGATAGAATAAAAAATATATTAAACAAAAAATGAAAATTATTGCCACAAGAATCTGGAATTAGGACAACCCCTGGAAAACACGGGTTTGAAACCTACAAAGGAAAAATTACACTAACAAGAAACGGAAATAATTAATCAGTGGCAGTAGTAATTCCAGTTATATACGTGACGGTGGTGGGAGGGTTATTGCAAAGGTAGTTGTAGTGGTGGTGGTGGTGGTGGTGGTGGTGGTGGTGGTGGTGGTGGTGGTGGTGGTGGTGGTGGTGGTGGTGGTGGTGGTGGTGGTGGTGGTGGTGGTGGTGGTGGTGGTTGCGTGGGTGGGGATGATGGTGGTGGCAACAGTGGCGGTGGATGAGGAAATGGAGTAGTGGTAGTGGTGGCTGGGGAGGAAAGAGAATTTGGCATTCAGTTGGCACTCAGCCGGGGACACGAGGCAGAAGAGGCTGCCCCGCCCATCTCTCTCTCTCTTCATCTCTATTACATCTAATCCCTCTTCTCTCTCTCTCTCTCTCTCTCTCTCTCTCTCTCTCTCTCTCTCTCTCTCTCTCTCTCTCTCTCTCTCTCTCTCTCTCTCTCTCTCTCTCTCTCTCTCTCTCTCTCTCTCTCTCTCTCTCTCTCTCTCTCTCTCTCTCTCTCTCTCTCTCTCTCTCTCATGTTATTCATTCCCATCTACTCTTTCTCCTCACCCTCCTCTTCCTCCTATTATCTTTTCCCTCCTTTTCCTCCTTTTCAATTCCTCTTACTCCTTCTCATTCCCTACTATCTCCTTCATCTATCTGCTCCTCATCTTCCTCCTTTTCATTTTTTTCCTCTTGAATCTCGCATCCTTACTTGCCTCACTGCAATCTCGTTGTTGTTTTCTTAGTCCCAGTAGCCCCCCTCCCCTCTTCCTCTCTCCCTCCCTCCCTCCCTCCCTCCCTCCCTCCCTCCCTCTTGGGATTAATTCGTCACAAGTCGCTCCTTGTGTATGACTCCTTCTCCTACAGACGGGGTGCCACGGAGATTAATGAAATAGCTTGTCACCAACCATAATTAGAATAAGCGCCACCTAAAAGAGAAGTGAATAAGCGAAAGAAGAAACAGAAGGGAGGAAAGGGGTAAGGGGATAGATGGAAAGGAAAAGGGAAGAAACAGGAGAAGAGGGAAGGGAAGGGAAGGTTAAGGGAGGTGAGAGGGTAAGTGATGGGATTGGAAGGCAGGGAGAAGCGAGAGGGAAGGGAAGAGGAAGGAAGGAAGACAGGGGAGGGCAAAATAATGAAGAAAAAGGACAATATAAAGTTATAAAGATGAAGGAATGGGAGAAAGGAGACTAAAGAAAGGGTGAGGAATCGAGAGAGTAAAAGAGAAGAGGAACAAGAGGAAAAGATTGTGTTGGCGGTGTGTGTGTGAACATGCATTACAAGCAACATTGCTGAGGAAAAGTGTGTTCACTGTCGAAAATAGCCTCTCAAAGAGCGACAAGAGGTGCCATTGAGTGATGATCTCCTCTGCCTGCTGAAGGCTCGAGGTCTTGCTCAATAGCTCCATTGTTACTTATTTCCGTACTGAGAGCCACTTCTCCTTTTAATCTGGTTTTCGCCAGACTGTTTTATTCAACTCTACCTTACCACATTTGTTGCAAAGAGGCATTGATCTTGATTAACTCTCTCTGTAACGAGTAGTGCTTAGTACTCTGTTTGTGCTGCCGCCAGGCTAACGACATGGGCTCATCTGAACTTTAGAGAAAACTCTGTCGAAGTTGCAGGGAGGTAAATTTTTGGGACGATACAAGATCCATAAAAAAAAAAAAATTCTCTTCGACACAACCACATTCTTTGTTATATATTTATTCATTTATTTTTGCATGATCTAAAACAAAGCATTTAGGATCTACAGTCTAAAAAAGAATTTTATTTATTATTATTATTATTATTATTATTATTATTATTTTTTGAATTTTGAATTTTGAATTTTGAATTTTAGATTTAGATTTTAGATTTTTGAATTTTGAATTTTGAATTTTGAATTTTGAATTTTGAATTTTGAATTTTGAATTTTGAATTTTGAATTTTGAATTTTGAATTCTGATTTTTTTTTTTTTTTTTTTTTTTTTTTTTTTTAGCTAACAGAAACTTTTTTTTTCCTAAGTCTGCCCTTTAGATGAAGAAAACTGAAATGCCATCGGGTCGAAGGGGTAACTGAACCAAAGATGATTCCAAATGACCACTAGCCATTACATCACGAATCACCTACCTCCTACCTCCTACCTTAATGAATTTTGAATTTTGAATTTTGAATTTTAGATTTTAGATTTTAGATTTTAGAATTTAGAATTTTGAATTTTGAATTTTGAATTTTGAATTTTGAATTTTGAATTTTGAATTTTGAATTTTGAATTTTGAATTTTGAATTTTGAATTCTGAATTTTTTTTTTTTTTTTAATTAACAGAAACTTTTTTTGTCCTAAGTCTGCCCTTTAGATGAAGAAAACTGAAATGCCATCGGGTCGAAGGGGTAACTAAACCAGAGATGATTCCAAATGACCATTAGCCATTACATCACGAATCACCTCCTCTTACCTTAATGCGATATAACAATCCAAGGCAGTCACAGTATACTTCCAGTTAAGAGACCTAACCACAGCAGATATTGGCTGGCTGACAATGAAAACACGGGAGAGGTCATGTTGTTATGGCCTGTAGTTTACCAGTGCTTCTGTCCTTGTGGGCGATCTCGCGCCAGGTTGTCAACAATAGAAATATTGCCGATACGATTTTGCCAATGAATATATCGGCCATGTGAGAGCCTCTGAAGCAGCCTAATTATTTCCGTCACCCTATAAAGGGTAGTATGAATCGGTGGAGTTGTGATGGTCTAGTAGCTAAAGTACTCGGTTCATGACAGTAAATTTAAAACCTCCCTACTGAACTTTCATTCCTTTTAGAGACGTAATCACTTTAGCCTGTTGATCCATTTTACTACGGTGCTGTCCCTAAATAGAACATAATCATTTGGCATTAGACAAAATAGAATCTGTAGACTATGCTCTTGTAGCGAATGGGTTAAGACTATAGTAAATTGGTCAACCCTTTGGATACATTGACCTTTTCTTCATATCTCATTAGGACCAATGCCCAACGATTTTATTCAGCTTAAAGAGTGTCACAACATCTAAGTATTAAATGACTATAAGTGGGAAGGTGCCAATGCACCTTTCACGGGAACTGCTGTGCCTCAGCTGTCAAAAGAGAAAAAGTTAACTAAAGAGAAAATAACGTTAGAAGAGGAAGGCAACATTACATTATAGGTTCTCGATCCAAAGATGAAGTCGAGCTCGACCTTCGAGGTACAATTCAAGGGCGACTATGACACGCAAGTACGAGGCTTTTCCGCCTCGGCGATTCCCGCGCTGGGAGGGTGGCGGTCCCACTTGCGACTTGAGCGTCACAACACTTCCGCCGCGTGGTTGTGCACGTCCTGTGCATTTGATCTTCTCTAGGATTTTCTTTCTTCTTGGTTTGAGTTCCTGGTTAAATCAGTGTGTGTATGTGAGGGTAGTGTGTTTGATATTGACGTTAAACATGCTTTTCAATACTAACTTGAGGCTCAAGTATAATGATGGAGATCCTGCTACATCAACCCTTTTACTTCACAAGTGGTTTCCCTTGATTGAGGAAAATCGTCTAGTGGTAGCCAGAACAAATCATGAAAAGCAGCAAAAGGGTTAAGTATGATGCAATCATATTGAGGGAAAACAGGTAAATGAACTGTGGCTTTCTTTCATTACTGGAGGCCTTTATACACAAATTGTGATAACCTCGATTGAATAATTATAATCAGAAGGCATGCCATGTTGGAAATAGGCCCTTACATTTTGATGGGATCCTTCTTTGCTGATAGGTCCTTACGTTGAATGTTTCCTTTTTTGTTCCTGATGCACTGTCATACTAATAGGGGTGCTGGCGCGTTGCCAGGGAGCCTTGACACCTGATGAGGTCCCATGTATGTTGACTGAAACCCTGTCTTGAGTTTATTAGGACTTTGTCGTATCGACGGGGCCCTGTCGTTCTGATCGGGGTCCTAGCACACTGTTGATTTCTTAACAGTGGACAATTCTACTGTTGTTTCGATCTGTACTCTGTGAAATAAGGATTTCCTTGTCCCAACATACTGCTGAGAGAACCTCATCAAGTTGATAGGAGGTATCGTGGGACTGATGAAGACTCTTATTTCCCAATAGTTGCCCGAACTGATGGTTAAGAATCGATATTTTCTGACGAGCTGAAAGTGGCACAGAAGGGCTTATGGAAGTCCTGATAGGTCGGCAGCTGTTTGGGGTGATGGCAAATATCTATCGTGACAGTGGTACCTGATGAGCTAATGAAATTCTGGTGTGTATGATGTGTCAGTGCAGCTTTGATGTATTAGATTTGCATCAGTTATTAACTGATGTTAGGGTCCTGGTAACAGACACCGTGTTTTGGATGTTATACGAAGTCATTGCATAAGCAAGGGGACCCAATGTATCACGTCCTGGGATTTTGACGCACTGATGACGTTGAGTGTCACTTGTAGGTCTTCACTAGGAAATAATGAAAAATTTCTGAATGAGATGCATCTTGAACTCCTCTTATCATGTTGACCAATACTGTGTATAACACCCTCTGAAGTTCTAAGGTATATTCCACAGTCATTTTTCCATAGTAATTTATGAAGATAGAGTCATTCTGAACCAATTGGACTTCATTTTCTATTTTCTTTCTTCTTGTTTCGATTCTATTCTATCAACAGGTTCTCTTAATATGATCCCCATGCCGGCCGGCCAAGTAACGAGCCGGCCGCTGAGGCCTCTCCTGTCTCCCTCCTTCCCATCTTCCCACCTTCCCTTGAGTCAAAGGGACACCTTTCACGGCCCCGTGTATACTGAAGGATAAAAGGATCACATCTTTACTTGACGACACGGAAATGCCCATATACACTTCCCTTCACTTTGCCGTTGACACTAAATGCTGAAGGAATTGCATATATCAACGTTCATATTTCTCAAATAAAACAAAACGAAAACACTAAAGTAACGTGCACGAACAACTTCTTCGCACTTTTCCCCCTTGTCTGAAGCCGGGGCAGATACGGACAAGGATCTTGCTGGTCGGTTGTAGTAAAGCATAGAATACCTAACACTACTGTACCCGGAAGAGACAAAATACCTGCGACAGACGCCTGCGGCCGCTCGCACACGAGGGGAAACTCAGACTGAAGTATTAATAGCAGGGGGACCCCTTCCTGCCTCCCCATGGCGCCGCCCCTCTACCGCAACCGCCTCCGCCGCCTTCGCCACCTCTCGCCCAAGGATGAAGAAAGAAAACAGTTTCCTTGGCGGAGGGGGGACCTTAGGGCCCATGTGGTTTCCCTGAATGCAGCCCCTATCCAAAAGCATCCCCTACCTATACCTGAATTCCCACATGTCTAAATTACATCTTCTACCTTCGTATTGCGTTTAGACTGTATACATTTTATGCAATAAAACATTTAGACACCATAGTGATATCCCTACAGACCAGTGACATTACAAGTACACCATTCTATGATCGGAGACTAATTTCTACAATAATAGAAAAAAAATGCTTATCCCTTTTGAATATTGCTATCCCTTCATTCTAGTATACTCCTGAATCACGATTGATTCTTCCTTTTCTGTGCGATTGTCCCTAAAGGATAGAAGCGCTGGTTATTGTTGATAAAATGCCTTTCTGAAATACCCCCTAACTGAGTGCCTACGATAGATATCCCTTTATCTCAATGTATTCTTTACTTGTGCCTCTATAACTAATGCATCGGCACATGAATGCATCCAAATACTAGTACTTCCTTCAGGTGGCTAGATCCGGGGACTAACAAGGACGCATGAAAATTAAGAACGTTTGATATTTCATACTCTTCAAAGCCGAAAGTGTTCATTGAACTAACTGATTTCCTTGGCTACTGCAGGAATGACACATAGACAGAGGACTTCCGGCATGGACGAGAAAAAGTAAAGATGGAGATGTGTTCGCGAACGACAGACAACTTCTATCGGGGGTAATGGGGATGGAGGGTAAGGGGAAGGGGGAAGTAAAGTGGATTGAGGAGTGGGGGAGGGAGAAAAGGGAAGGGAGAAAAGGGAAAGGAAAAGCTGAATCACTGGGTTTGTGATGATTGCAGGACTACGAGTATGAAATGAGTTTTATCTCATCTTGTTTAGGAGTTTATTAGATGTAGTGATACGTTTAATTTTTTCATTTGTAACAAGCATTTCGGTGTGACTTTTATAGAATAATATAAGAATAACGAGTCAATCATTAAACCTATTATCATATCCAACAAGATGATGTGGTTCTGAAAACCTTATATAAAATCTTAGATTTGAATATTTTGTTTATTGAGCTCGTTGCAATAAATATTAGAAGGCAATAACGGCATGTGCCATTTTGTGTAAATGCGTAAATCACTTGGTTTGCCCATACCCTAGAATTATATCATAAAATAAGAATACATCAGAATCAGGTTTATATAGAACATATCTAAATCAGTGGAAACTCGTGCATAATTGCAACGAAAAAAGTTTCATTAGTAATAATGGACTTTTGTGGTTTACAGACCAAAAACAGGTTCAGTATTTCCTATCACAGTCGTTTTAACATTATTTTCCTACCACGCCCTATCCTTAATATTTAGTGCTTAACTCTATGCTCTCTTAGTAATCATTGCTTGCCTCTATGGCCTATAAATGCATAGAACAGTAAATAGATAAACAAATAGATGAATAGATAGATAAATAGATAGCTAAATAAATAAGTGAATAATCAATTAGATGAACAAATTCATCTACCAATATTTCGAGTTTTTCCCCTTATAAGGGAGGTAGCCAACTCAAAGGCACGTATCTGCTCCCACCCATTCCATTCACATCCATCACCCTTTCTCCTCATTTTAGCTCCTCATCGATGACAGATCACCCCTGTGTACCGCCAACTGCCCTGGTCACAAGCAATGTGGCAAGACACCGTACATCCAAAGCAAGGCCGCTTCACTCAATCATCGACCAATTTCTCCGTCATTTTATGCAGAAAAAGAGAAGACGGGGAGAAATTCCTTCGGGCTGTGACAAAATATTATTCAAACAAAAACACCCCTTACCCTCACCCCCACCCCTCCCTTCCCTACATAACAGTATCATCTATAGACAGTCACTCTTCACTCATCCCCCTCTCCTGGGTTCTCCCTTCCTTGCTCAACAGACATTCCCCCCTTTCTTAACGCCCCCTTCACCCCTTCCATCACAAATCTTTCATCACTCATTCTTTCCATGTGTGCAAACCATCCCAATAATATTTCATCAGTCCTATCTGCAATCTCCTTTTCTGCTCCTACTCTCCTCCTCACCTCCTCGTTTCTCACTCTACCGTACCTTGTAGCCCCTACTATACTTTTCAGACATTTCATCTCAAACACATTTAAACTTTTTCTCCCTGCCAATCTTAAATTCCAAGTCTCTGCCCCATACAATGCCGTTGGCACATTCACCCCTTCATACAATCTCCTCTTTGCATCCATTCCCAGATGCCTATTTCTCAAAACACTTTTTAATCCTCAAGGCATTTCATTGCTTCTCTTAATCAATAACTTACCTCCACCTCCCTTCCTTTTTCTGTCACATGCGACCCCAAATACCTAAAGCTATCCACTTTCGGCAGCCTCTCTCCTTTTAGACTTATTTCTAACTCATTGCCAACCCCTACCCTTGTACATCTCAATTTACAATTACCCATATTTACCTTCAACTGTCTCCTATCAAATACCTTCCCAAACTCCGTCACTAACTCCCTTAATCTCTCCTCTGATCCTGCCACAAGCACAGTATCGTCAGCAAACTAATGGCTCACCTTCCACTTTTCTCCATTTTCTTTAATCATCTCCAGTCCCCTGCCAATTACCCTCGCCTTTACCTCCCACACCACCCAATTCATGTACACATTGAACATCCATGGCAACATGACATCCCTGACGCAGTCCAACCTTTACCTCAAACCACTCACTCTCTCCATTCCAATTCCGACACAGGCTCTACTATTCTCGTAAAAACTCTTGACTGCCCTTAACAGCTTTCCTCCAATCCCATATAACTGCAAAATCTCCCACAGTGCCATAAGCTTTTTCCAAATTCATAAACCCCCAAAAAAACATCCTTACCTTTTCCTAAAGTTTTCTCACATATCTGCCTTACCATGAAAAATATGATCCACGCAACCTTTCCTAAACCCACACTGTTTCTCATCCATTACTCCCTTTGTTCTTCTCCTAATCCTTTCAATTAAAACCCTCCCATGAGCCATTCTACCAATACTCAAAAAGCTGATCCCTCTGAAACTACTACATTCACATTTGTCCCCTTTTCCCTTGTAAAGCGGAGTAAAACAGGCACTCCTCCAGTCTTCCGGCATTCTACCCTCCCTTAGAAATATGTTAAACAACTTCACTAGCCAGTCCACTATTACTGTACCTCCTTTCTTTAGACACTCCGCATGACACCCATGTAATCCAGATACCTTCCCTGCTCCACTTATTTTAGTATCTTGTAATACCTCATCTTTTCTTATTTCTTCTCCATTTTTTCCACCCATCACCGTCATTTTCGTAGCACCTCCAACTTCTACCACTAATCTTTCCCTTCTATCCTCCTCCACATTCAATAGCTCTCTGAAATACTCCGCCCATCTTTCCTTTACTACCTCCTCTTCAGTTAAAAATCTGTTCATCTGCGCCTTTTACCTTTGCTTCTCTACTTGACTCGTCTACTCTTCCTCTCTTGATTCCCTTCCAAAACATCTTTTTATTGTTTTAATTTTTTTTTTGTAATTCTCTTCCTCCATGATAAATGAATAAATTTATAAAAATATAAATAAATTAATAATTAGACAAGTAGATAAAAATACATTAATAAATAAACAAATATATACATATACAAATAAACATATATATAATGAAAGAAGTTTACTTATGTATATATACACTTAGTAACATCTTTGCTTTCTCCTCTGAACTTGCGTCCCTTATGTTAAAAACTATTGCCCTAAACGGATGTCACCATTTCAGTTCATTGTATTGATTACACGTTGATTAACATAAGTTATTACTTTTGTGAATGAGACCTCTGCTCACATTTATAGAAATGGTTTCTGTAATGGCGTTAAGGCATTATTTATCATAAAGGAATGAATAACATGATGTGATTTCACTCTTTTATGCCATGCTCATTCCTCATGAAAAATCATAATTTTGGAGACTTAGGAGGGCAACTGACTGTTCAATGATTTACACCAGCGTGATTTTTTACGGCATACTCGTATATCTGCTACTTTTTGTAGATACGACCTCTTACCTGGCCTCGCGGTAGCCCAGTGGAAAATATCTCAAACTCATGAACATATGGTCATGAGCTCAATTCGTGGGACCAGCTGCAGGCTATGTCACGTTGGTTACCGACACCCTTGGGCAAGCGAGGAAGCTACCCAACATCTGCATAGAACAAAAAAAACATCTTGCCGCAACTGACAGGATTTTACTCTACCATAGGTTTATCACTTCTCATTACAAAAGACTGGGATGGTGAATTTGGTGAATACCTTCTACTTATGCCTTTATATTGTACAAACCTCGTGGCCCGTACAGCCACGTGGTATCAAATTGGAACGCGCGCGGCCGGATCTGACGCACTGGCCTAATCTGACCTGCCTTCCCTGCGGGACCCAAGGCAACTATGTAATTACGCACCACGGGTGATTATCCATGCGATATATATTTCGGCTCCAGGCCCCATGTAAATCAGTTTTCATTAGATCTTCGGCTGTTGAAGAATCAAGATCACACTCCTGGTGCACTTGACCAGCACGCCATGGAAAAACCTGCCGATTCAAAGAGCATCTTCTCTTCCAGCAAAGATGAAGAAGACATTCCCAAGACTCTCCACCGTCATATGCGCCCTCGGAGCGCTTTCCCCGACCTAGACGCCTAAAACCCACGGGACCTCCCACAAGAGATGGACGACGACCCCTTCCCACCAGCGGAACCCTACCCATTACCAGAAGGCCACATAGCCAACTAGACCCCGCCCCCCACCCGATCAGCTGCGGACGCTACCAACACCGCCACTGAGGGGATAAGTGCCACAAAGACGATTATACGCGGCAGCAGCAGACTCCCCTTCCGAGCCATCAGGAGGGGAGCTGGGGCCTTCACGCTACCCGGTCATAGTCAAACCAGCCGAAGACCCCACCCGATTCGTAAAGTTAGGCTTCTGAAGACAGGCCCAACTGATCAAGAATACCTTGTGTCCAGTAGAAGCTACCCGACAAACCTCCTCCGGTGAATGATTTGTCAGCTGCACCACAGATGTGCAGCAAAGTAAATTACTCCGCACCTCAAGTCTAATGGTTGATCGCGACAAACATCTACGGATCCTAAAAAGTATCCTGAAGACCATTATGGTGGGATTGATTAAAGGATTCACCCTCGAGGAAAACGCCTAGTAGCTTCTCAAAATTGATCTGGAGGGCCAAGACCTCAGAGTCGATTCAATCAAAAGATTAAAAACTCAGGACGGTACCCAGACCAGATCTGTGCGCGTGGCCTTCCTCATTGCTTAACTTCCTACAGCGATCAAATTGGGATACACACTTCACCAAGTGTTCCCCCACATCGCCCTAGTCAAAAGATGCACCAAATGCCAACTACTGAGGCATTCAAAAGGAGAATGCCGACGTAGGACCCCTCGATGCGCCCGATGCGGAAAAAAAAAAACACCCGATCCAGGACTGCCAGGAGCAGAGGCTTTTCTGCATCAACTGCTGTGGGAACCATTCCACCGCATACCTCGACTGCCCCGAGTTCATCATAACAAGAGTGGCACATGAGGTGAAAAACAAAATTTTCATCCCCTTCTCGGAGGCCCTGTCTATTTCCAGGGAACGGTGGAACACCTACCTCAAAGAGGAGAAATCCAGGTACAGAGATTTCGAGACCCCCACAAGGACCCGGAAGACCCAAGGGGAAAAGACACCAGGCCCAGGGAAATTGTCCCTCTGCAAAACCGTTCCAATAACCCCGCCTCCCATGACGCGCTGCACACCTGCATCTCAACTTCTGAAGTCGCCAGGACTTCTGGAGCATCGTCCTGGCAGACGTAAAGACACCTCTCCTCGGTGCTGAATTTCCCACTCATTTTAGGTTAGTGGTCAACGTCGCCAACAGCCGTCTGGTTTGCGCAACAGCTCCCACCTCGACGCCCATTCAAACCGTATCGCAATCAACCACGGCCACCGCCATCGACGCTAAACATCTCTACGCTCAATGCTTACTAAGACATCTGGGGTAACCTCATTATGTCTCCAGCAGAGATGGCCCTTCTTGACTCCACTGTAAATTGCATCGCAATCAACCACGGCCATCGGCATCGACGCTAGACATTACTAAGTTCAACGCTCATCGAATCATCTGGGGCAACCTTAACATGTCTCCACTAGCGATGGCCATTGGTCAGTTTCTCGCATGCGGAATGGCCTCTTAAGCCAAGGTTATTTTAAGAGGGGAGTATTGTACAAAGCTCGTGCCCCGTACAGCCACGTGCCCTGATGCTCTGGCCTGATCTGACCTGCCTTTCCTGCGTGACCCAAGGCTAACCTAATCCAGTGCAATTATATAATTACACACCACGGGTGATTATCCACGCGGTATATATATCGGCTTCTGGCTGCATATAAATCAGTTCAGTTCCGACAAATTAATAAACAACGAAGTACCCGCTAACACCTTTGTCTTTTCACCGTAGCCCACAGCGGCCACAATATATAGGATAGTCCGAGATGCGATACAAATGTACCATCTTTCGAAGGATGCATGTATATACTACTGTTTTGTTGCTATAGAAGTAGAGTGTACCATCTTTCGAAGGATGCATGTATATACTACTGTTTTGTTGCTCGGTGTACGACACAATGTTAAAAGACAGAACGTAGAAACGACAGAATGTAGACTGAGATGAAATGTCGAAATTTCAGATATCACGTGATTATGTACATAAAATCACCGAAAAATGCTAACCTGTGTTCACGCTCAACAACTGAAATATCCACCAAAAAAATTGTTGCCTTTTCCTAATTAAGTGTACATAAAATATCCACCAAAAACCCTGTTGTCTTTTCCTAATTAAGTGTACATAAAATATCCCCCAAAAAACTTGGTCACCTTTCCTAACTAACTTTCTTGACTGTACATAAAGTGAATATTCTGATTTCAAAATCAATTCTTGCACTACATTCATTCGAATACAATACAAAGAAAACATGGCAGAATTCTTCGTTGCTCAAAAAGGAGGAAAAAACTTTCATACGAAGGTTTTCTTTACACCAAAAACAAGTGTGTTAAGGAAAAAATATACTGGCGCTGCGAGGACCGTGCCTGTTCAGGAAAAGCTGTAACTGTTGATGATGTGATAGTAACCACAAAAGCTCACAATATACATGGACCAAATCCTGCAAGGGTTGAGGTCCAGCAATCGATGTCCAGGATTAGGCGCATCGCCAAAGAAACTTTGGAAGGGACGTCGCGGATAATATGCCAAGAACTCTCCAGCCATCTTCCAGAAGAGGTTCGTGGATATCTTCCGGAAGAGTCGAGCATCAAAAGGATGATTCAGAGGCAGCGTCGTAAAAACCAGCCGGGCTTACCTCGTAGTGTTACAGACCTTACCCTACCTGATCCTTACATCAAGACAAAACAAGGGGACCCTTGGATCATGGCTGATATCAGTTTTGGCAACAATGAGCGGATCATAGTGTTTTGTTCAAACAACAACCTGAGAAATTTATCAAACTCTTCGGTATGGTACGGCGATGGCACTTTTGACGTCTCCCCGGGATTGTTTTATCAACTCTACACCCTGCATGCACCAGTGATGGGGCAAATGCTGCCTCTCCTTTTCGTGTTGACAACCAAGAAAACTAAAGACGCTTATCGTCGTATCTTCTTAGCCATCCAAGAAGCTGCATCACAACGTGGTCTGGATCTCAAAGTTAATATTTACAGAAGTGACTTTGAGCGCGCTGCGATGGAAGCTGCAAAGGATATCCTGTCTGTGCAAAAGGTCGAGGCCTGTTTCTTTCACTTTGCTCAAGCGCACTGGAGAAAGGTTGTGGATTTGGGTTTGCGTGAAATGTACGTGAACGACAGCGATTTTGCACAGAGACTTAAACAGCTGACTGCTTTTGCTTTTGTTCCCCCTTTTGTGTGATTCCATTATCAACTTCAATAAGGCAATCGCAGTTCACTGTGGTTTCATTGATAGTCTTTTAATTAATTTAATTGCAATTGAATTGGTGTAAGTGACTGTTGTTTAAGTTGTTTTATCTTCATTGTTATGTTAAAGAAAATCATGCCGGGCGGCCATGTCGGGTCGAGTATTTTAGGAAATATCGGTCTTTATTACCGAGTTTGATTTTCTTTAAAACAATATCCATCTTCAAACAACCTCTTTTAGTCATGATTAGTCAAGTGTCACGAATATAAAAGGCACACATGACCGAATAATTAGTGAAATGCATAATTCGACATTATGTCGCATTCGACCATCTGTCGTGTCAACATTTTGACCATTCGACATTCTGTCTTTCGACGTTCTGTCGTAGACCCTTTGTTGCTATGGCAGTAGAGCTTTCCTTTTTGTGTTCGTTGCCCTCTTTGATGATTGTGTGACTTTCACTCTTCCTGTTATGTCTGCGTCTCTTGCTCTTCTCTTTCTCTAATCCCTCACATCTCTACTACATCCAGCTTTTATTCTTCTATCTTCTTCACAGGTGCTATTTTCATGCCGTAAGCTAATCTTTCGGATACGCTGTCGATTTTCTGTGATTTACCAACAACATCCCTGTTAACAAAGAACCCCGTTCGACGTGAACTTTTATCATTTATAGGTCTATACTAGCACAACTGTGATGATTCTTCTTGTTCTACAAACTAAGCATCGCCACCACAAAGCTGATCTTGTGGCTCTCGCAACAAACTTTCCTGTTTGTTATCTTTTGCAAGGGTTTTGTGTTGCATCTGCACGTCAGCTTCAAAAAAAGGACAAGAAAATAAGTGTAATTACAAGTTGCACCAAAGTAACATCAATAAGCCACATGCACTTATAAACAAAAACTCCTACTCATAGAAAAGTACATGAGAATGCTAAGCAGTTCTATGCTAGAACCCTCACTCAAACACATCACATCACATCACATCACATCACATCACATTACATCACATCACATCACGTCACGTCACGTCACATCACATCACATCACATCACGTCACGTCACGTCACATCACGTCACATCACATCACATCACGCCACGCCACGTCACATCACATCACATCACATCACGTCACATCACATCACGTCACATCACATCACATCACATCACATCACATATTACATATGTGACATTCACAAAATAGTCCCAGTAGCAACCTCCTCATACCCCAAAACAAATCATGACAATGAACACGTTATGACGTTATCACAGAAAAAAAAAACTAATCATGGGCCTGTCTGGTTGTTCTCGTGTAATTTCTCAGGCTGCATGTGTCCTACAAGAGAAATCTGAAAAAATAATTGATAGATCATTAAGTACATATAACTACCATCAAAATAGAAACGACTGCTAAAATTATAGTCATTCCAATATAATTTGTTCTTTTTGTATTGTACAGTAATAGAAAATAAAATAGTAAGGGGTAACCATTGTATTACAATAATTTTAAAACTGAAAGTACACGATTCAACATACGTAATTGTAGGACAAATAGGAATATCACAACAACAACAAAAAATAAGCTGCATTATGAAATGGATAATGACAGCCCATATATCAGTATTTACATCTATATACGTGCATGCTTACATTTTGACCAATTCTTTTCGGTGACGCATTCTGAAATGAATGATATAGCAAATATTGGAATATTAAGTAAGTAAGTTTATTTGGCATTGCATCACTAAAGAAGAGCAGATAATGAAAATGTCTCATAGTTCGAAATGACAATTACAATTGCCGAGGATAACACACAAAAAAACAAAAATGTAAATTTATTTCCATTGAAGCAAAAGGACTTAAAACTAAACCGATTTACAAGCTTGATACGTGTTTTTTATACACACCTTCGCTACCAGAGGGGTCATTTATACATAAGCAGAATTGTCTGTTGGATATCCCCGAGGTTGATTAACTTTAGGAAGATGTTAACTTTGTAAGGTCCATTGTCACCGCCTAAGCCTTTGTTCTTGTTACCACTAATCAATTCTCTTCATCATAAATGTCTCTATACGTCAAAGAGTCCAGTCTCATCAATGTTATTTTTAAGTTTTGTATTTTAGTTAACACTAATCTTTATTCAGGCCCGAGGTGATGTCTGAACGCAAAGAAACTCTTACCCAGCTACTTTTATCTGAATAAGATCGTCTGGTATTAGCCAAGATGAGATGAAATAAAGGTGGATAAAAAGTGATAATAATCGACGTAGTTCTTTCATTCTTAACTACCCGGATCTCCTATATACTGACTGAAATCCTTTGGCATACTCAGAATAAAAACTCCAAAGGGTGCTCAATTCGTCCCTTTGGGCAGTGCAAGGTTAACCCGAAGGAATAAAGGTATTTCTCAAAGATGAATAAAATCGTTGACTTCATTCAGAATAAAATCTTCAGGAGGGTCATAGGTGGGGGTTTCTGTGATGTATTTTCTATTCGTTTTTCTATTAGTTTCATAAGTGTTTTATAACTTATATTGGCCAAAGAAATTAGCCTTACTTCTTCATTTTCATTTTAGATTTGTATTGAATTTATGACTTTTTTTTTTTGTATGGTTATTTAACATTATTAGAAATATCTCCATCACTTTCTATCATGGCAATTATAATTTCAGGTTTAATTCTATTTGGTTGCGGTGTTTTGTTCTTTAGCTTTCATAATTGCTGTTGCATCTTTTTACTTCGCTTTCATCGATTTTCTAGATCTTTTCCATTGATATCATCCCTGTTACTCCTTTCTTTGCCAGATCTGGTGTCTTATAGCTTTTCATGGATTGATCCTTGTAATTTCATGGTTTTCTTTTTAATTTGCCTTTATCTTATGGTTTACCTTTCCTATAATTTGCTTGTGTGTTTCTGATAATTTGTTGCCGATGTTGATTTGGCCTTCCCTCTATTGCCTTATGTTCCATTTTTTCTCCTGTTATATCATATATTGTCACATCTTGTCTATCTACTATTTTTCCTTTCATTTTATATATGTGTTTTTACATATGTGTGGCTATTGTTTGTCATGGCTTCTTTTATCAGTTATTTTCTTATTTTATTTCTATGCTTATGTATATATTTTAATCTTATATTGTTCTTTGTACTTTGTTACTAATACTTGTAGCTCATGCAGCTTTTATTTTCCTATCTTTCATATATTCTCTTATTCGTTTTTTTATAATTTGTATTAGAATTTATTCAGCTGCTCCCGTCGTTATTCTTGCTAACTCGTCTGTATTTTTTCCTTTATCTAATTGCCAATATTTCTGTCTATCCTTGAACACTTTTTCGTACTTCGTCTCTTTTATTGTATTTTTGGCTTACTGTACCGTTTAGTTTGAGTTCAACTACTTTATGATCTGACTGGTCAAAGTAGTTGTTGTCGTGCTTTTTTATTTGATTTTTGTATATCTTTTTCATTTGCTGACACAAGATAAGAACTTTTTTGTATATCTTCCATGTAATTTCACCTTTACATTTTTACCTACGATCATATCAGTTTGTAGTTTGCAATCTCATTTGATATTGTCATTCTCATTTCACCTAACTTCTGCATTTCTATTCTTTCAGTCTCGTTCGTAATATGTGGTTCTCTACTTTTCTCTATAATAAACTTCATTTTTTACATATTTTTCTCTCTTTCCCTCTATCTCTACCTCTCTTTCTATTCTTTGGGTTTTCTCCTGTTTCTTGTAGCGTTTCCATGAACTTCAGAGTTAGTAGCTGTTATTTCAGACAAAACAATCCACAGCCTCTTTACTTCCTGGCCAATTACAGTTCTCTTAAAAACGACCATGATTGGTCAGGAAGGAATAGGGGCGTGGTTTGTTTGATCTTTATTCTATTATAGTTTTTTTTTTTCAAAATATCAAAGGACTGAGAACGGCCTTTTTAATTAAGAATGGTCTTAACAAAATATATTATTGTATACAGATACCTTTCTACCGACATTATCACCTACCGCTCTATATACCTAATTTATCATTGTCCTTTGCATTTCTTAGTATACCCACACATCTAGTTGCTTGTCACCAAGGTAACCAACTTATCCATTGTTATGTTGGAATTGCCAGAAGCGTGGCCAAGTGCTCGTTGATAACAATTGAGGCTGTCTGCACAAACGATTTCCTTGGTCTGACCCGCCCGGTGCTGTTCTTCAGGCAATCTATTACTGATCGGGGTCCGTGTGGTGTGGGATCGTGTTTCCCTACAATACAGTATTTTTCACAGTTATGCATTTCACTTGACAGGTGATGAAAATGGTTGGTCTGTATAGACATTAGATATACATTTAGTGCCTTCTTCGTAACCATGATCAGCCAAGCTTTAGATCCCAGTTGTTTCTAGATAAACATGAATCTATTAATCTTTTTTTTATTTACATTTTTTCATTTGTTTATTTATCCATTTATATACTTATTTGTTTGTTCATTCATTAATTTATCCATCTATCCATCTATCCATCTAATTTTTATATTTTCGTTCATTTGTTTATTGTCTGATTGATTGATTGATTTGATTATTTATCTATCTATTTATATATATATATATATATTTTTGTCTTTGTTACCCTTTATTTGTTTACTTATCTATTTATTCATTTATTCATTCATCTATTTATCTATCTATTCACCTATCTATTAATTTATTCGTTAATTCATTTATCATTTATATATATCTATTTATCTACTATCTGTATTTACCTGTTTGTCTGTTTATTATAATGGTGAATGTTTGAAGTGATTTCGTCCGTTATTGAGCTGAGATAGATCTCCAATATTTTATATACTCATAGATATAACTCGATTTTTTCATTAAATGACATTTTCATTTGTCTATATGATTACTGATTGAAATGATTATTCATTAACTCGTTTATAAAAATGTAATATGAAGAGAGGGATACGTATAAGAATACAAAAGAAGGAGTATGCATTCACTCACATGTAGAAAAAAATAAATGAAGTAAGAGATATGGTCATTACATTTTTTTTTCTAAGAATAGTTCCAATCCTTACCACTCTGAACAATGGTTTTTTCTAATTATCTCTTTTAAACAGGCGTATGTTTGTTTGTACTACAAAAAACACCAAAAGCTTGCCCCATGGTATATTGAGAACTGTGCATATACGCCTTCCCTTGTTGCTGTATTGATGTGTTTTTGTTCATACAAATCTATCTTTATAATAAGGAGGCTGCTGTACTTAGAATTACGATAATTTCCAACAACACAACGTATATATATTTCGATTTACTTTTTGTTATTACATACATTTGTAGATAATTGCTTACATGTGTGTAACGCAAAGTAAACTGTACACGTTGGATGGGACGAAGAGGCCATAAGGAAAACTCATTCAGACCCTTGCGGGTTCAGGGCTGCCAGAAACTTCTGGACAAAAGTAGCGAAGACAGTACAGGAGCAAGTCGTAATGAAACGTGGTTCACCACACATGTAACTACAACAGAGTGACATGTAGGCTTATTTTACACGTGCACGCGCAGACAGACAGACAGACAGACAGAAAGACATGCACGCACAAGCACACACACACACACACACACACACACACACACACACACACACACACACACACACACACACACACACACACACACACACACACACACACACACACGCACGCACGCGCACGCACACACACACACACACACACACACACACACACACACACACACACACACACACACACACACACACACACACACACACACACACACACACACACACACATTGACGGTTTTCAGTTTAACATTTTCAAGCTTACCAACAATATTTTTCAGGAAAGGGCGAGGGTATGCAACTGAAGCTCAGAAGAGGTGTAAACGGGTTTTTGTTCCTTAAGACGTGTCTTAGCGGAAAATGTCTAATAGGGAAGTGTGCAAAATTTAAGATCAATTAGGTATGAATGATAGTTACTCAGCATCGGGACCCTCACAAAAGCCGGACACACTAGTAAATCATATTTAGATTATCTTGAAAGTAGGGAAGACCTTGTGCCGTCTAGAGAATCCTTTCGGTTATGAATTCTTCACCTCCTTGTAATAGTTGGTGGGATAAGTTGAATGTTGATAGAAGCTTTTGTTTTTGACAACTGAGGGATACAAGAAGTCGTTTTCCCCGAAGACAATTTTAGCGCTGAGGTTGAGAATCGACACACTGATGGTGGTGTGTCTTTAGTATAATAAACATCGTTTTGAAAATGAACTAATTTTTTTTTTTTTTGTGGAATCACATAAATGCTGGAATGCATCGTGGACCTTTTGCAGGTAGCCTGTGAACGAGATAACAGGCCATTTTCGATTACCATTTTTTTTTTTTTTTATAAAATGATGAAGACCATGAATCTGGTGATAGAAAAAATACACTAATTCTGGTACCGTGGCAAAGAGTCAGGTATACTAGTAGGAGGTCACTAAAACAATTATACTCGCCTGAAAATTACATTCAGCATGGTTCGGGGTGTCCAAATTTTTTACTTTTTATGTCTTAGGGGGATTATCATGAGCAGAGAGCCATTGTTATGAGATATTTTTCATATATTTGGCACATATGTGGTACAAATCTGCTCGCGTTTCAGATGCGGAACGATATAATCCCATCTGCTCTCGGAACGGGACGACCGACGCGAAGAACGGTTTGCGGGCGGCCGGGGTTAAGTGCGGTTTCACGGGGGAGAGGAAGGTGAAGAGGAAACAAAGGAAGAGGGTGGAAGACGGCGAGCAGGAGGAGGAGGAGAGAAGAAGAAAGAGGAAGAGAAGAATGAGTAGGTAGAGGGGCAAGAAAGAGGGAGAAGGGAGGAAGAAGTAGGATGGTTGAAGAAAGCAGAAGAGGGAAGAGAAGAA
>NC_134786.1:20779868-20784868 GCF_046742065.1 Oratosquilla oratoria | reverse complement strand
CACACACACATATATATATATATATATATATATATATATATATATATATATATATATATATATATTATATATATATATATATATATATATATATATATATATATATAGTCTCGATCGTGATGACATGGAATTAGAGTGAGAAGTTATGTGGTTGAAAAAGATTGATATCTGCACTGGGGACTATTCAGTGTATACATGCATACATACATATATATATATATATATATATATATATATATATATATATATATATAATATATGTATATATATATAATATATGTTGAAATATACATATATATTTATACACACACACACACACACACACACACACACACATATATATATATATATATATATATATATATATATATATATATATATATATATATATATAGTGCTCGTCAAATTTATTTAAGCTTGACGAGCACTGTATATATATATATATATATATATATGTGTATATGCATGTGTATGTGTAAATATACATGTATATATAAATATATATATATATATATATATATATATATGTGTGTGTGTGTGTGTGTGTGTGTGTGTGTGTGTGTGTGTGTGTGTGTGTGTGTGTGTGTGTGTGTGTGTGTGTGTGTGTGTGTGTGTGTGTGTGTACATATACATACATATACCAATGTCTTTCTTCCCATTACACGGGAGGTAGCCAAAAAATAAAGGCATAGAAAACACTCCCACCCATTCCATCCTCTACATACTCCACTCCCCTCTACCCTCTTCCCTCCTTCCTATCTTGGCACCTCCTGGATGACGGGTCATCCCTGCATCTTGACCACTGCCCTCGGTCAGAAGCAGTGTCGCAAGACAGAGCACATCCACGGCAAGGCCGCTTCATTAATTCGGTGACCCCCCCTCTCTGTCCCCTCGTGTAGAAAAAGAGAAGACGGGGAGAAATCCCTTCGGGCTGCGTCAATTTATTTCTCATACATACTCCCTTAAACCCCATCCCCACACACTCCTCCTGATGCATCTCAGCATCATTCATACACAACCATTTTCCATTCACCCCTATTTTCTGCCCTCTCCCATCCTTCCTCAACAGACATCTCCTCCTTCCCAACGCCACTTTTACCCCATCCATCCATCTCATCCTAGGTCGCCCCTTCATGTTTACTCCTTCCACCTCTGCCTTCCACATCTCTTTTACTAATCTTTCTTCACTCATTCTTTCCATGTGTCCAAACCATCCCAATATTCTTTCATGAACCTTATCTCCCAACTCCCTTTCCTACCCTGTTCTCCTCCTCACCTCCTCATTTTTTACTCTATCTAGCCTAGTAATCCCTGTCATACTTCTCAGGCATTTTATCTCAAACACATTCAAGCTCCTTCTCTCTTCCTCTCTTATGTTCCATGTTTCTGTCCAGTACAGTGCTGTCTGCACAATCACTCCTTCATACAATCTCCTCTTAGCATCCATTCCCAAATGTCTATTTCTCATTACACTTTTTAATCCCCCAAGGCATTTACTCCCTTCCCTTAATCTACATTCTACCTCCACCTCCACTCCTCCCTTTCCTGCCACATTCGCACCCAACTATCTGAAACTATCCACTATCTCCAGTCTCTCTCCCTTAATACTCACTTCCAGTCTGCTGCCACTCTCTCATTTTGTACATCTCATCACCTTACATATACCCACATTTATCTTCAACTTCCTTCTTTCACACACCTAAACAATCTCTTTCACTAACTTCCTCAATCCCTCCTCTGATCCTGCTACAAGCGTGTCGTCAGTAAACAACAACTGGCTTATCTCCCACTCTTATCCATTTTCTTTAAGCATCTCCAATCTCTGACCCACTACATTTGCATTCACCTCTCGCATCAGTTCATCCATGTATAAATTGAACAGCCAGGGCGACATAACATATCCCTGACGAAATCCCACCTCTACCTCAAACCACTCACTCTATTCATTTCTAATCCTAACACAAGCCCTACTACACTCGTAAAAACTCTTGACTGCTCTTAACAGACATCTTCCTATCCCATATATATGCAATACCTCCCACAACGCCTTCCTATCTGCCCTGTCATAAGCCTTTTCCAAATCTTTAAAACCCCTAAATACATCCTTACCTTTTCCTATAGCTTTTCACATATATGTCTTATCACAAAAATCTGATCTACACAAACCCCACCTGTTCTAAAACCACACTGTTCCTCACCAATTACTCCCTTTGTTCCTCTCCTAATCCTTTCAATGAAGACCCTCCCATAAGCCTTCCCAACTACACTTAACAAGCTGATCCCTCCGAAACTACTACACTCACACTTGTCCCCCTTTCCCTTGTAAAGTGGAACTATACAGATATTCCTTCAGTCCTTCGGTACTGTACCCTCTCTTAAACAATCATTAAATAACCTCAGCAGCCAGTCTACCATCACTGTACCTCCTTTTTTTCAGACATTCTGCATGGCATTCATTCAACTCAGGTGCCTTACCTGCTCTCATTAGCTTAACAGCTGCTTTCACTTCATCTTTCCTTGTTTCTCCTCCATTTTCCTCACTCATCACTGTCATTTTCTTAGCGCTTCCCACTGCAACTACCTTTCCCTCCCTCTCCTCCTTCACATTTAGCAACTCCCTAAAATACTCTACCCACCTTCCTCTCACTACCTTCTCTTCCATTATCATCTCTCCATCGGCACCTTTTACCTTTTCTTCTCTATTTGATTCGCCTCCTCTTCCTCTCTTAATTTCTTTCCAAAACATCTTTTTATTACTTTCAAAATTTTCTGTCATACTTTTACCCCATTTCACATCTGTTCTCTACTTTGCCTCCTTCATCTTTTGCTTGACTTCCCTTCTCTTTTCTTTGTACCTCTCATACGATCCCCTCGTCCTAATTTGTAGTCAATCTATGAAAAACTGGTTCTCTTCTACACCCTTCCTTGTTTACTCATCCCACCACTCACTACTCTTCCTTCTACTTTCTCCCGTCCTCCTATTTCCACATACTATCTTTGCACACCTTATGACTCCCTCCTTGAACCATACCCATTCCTCCTCCATTCATAGCTCTACTCTATTCTTCACTCCCTCCCACTCCTCTTTCAGCTTCTTATACTCATTCTCCTTATCTTTCTCATTTAAGCAGTTCACTCTAAGTACCTCCCTATCTTTTGTCCTTTTCCTCATTCTCCACCTACTATCCACTCTCAACTTACCTTCCATGAAATGATCTAATATTCCCTCACTCTCTCCCCTTAGAACATGTACATCCTTAACTCTTCCTACTATACTCCTGGTCACCAATATATAGTCCATTAACACTCTATCTACCATCCTTTAATCCACCACCCTCTCCCATGCGTACTTATACTTGACTTCCTTCCTAAACACTGTATTTGCTATTATCAACTCTCTTTCGTAACAAATCTTCACCATCAACTCTCCACTACGATTTTTTCCTGGAACTCCATACTTCCCAATCACTCCGTCTATTGATTTGTTCCCTACAGTAACATTAAGGTCTCTCAACACCACTACATTGACAATTCTCCCTAATCCCTCTATGCACTCATCTAAATCCATCCAAAATGCCTCCCTTTCTTCTACACTCTTCCCACTACTAGGCCCATATGCACTTACAAAAACCCACACCTCCCCTCCCAGCTTCACCTTCATCCACACTAACCTTGAAGAAACCTCCTTTCACTCCACTACACGCCTACCTATCTCTTCACTTACTAGTATAGCCACCCTTTCTCTCGTCCTCTTTTCGCCCCTGAGAACCTCCCAACTACACTCCCAAACTCACACTCTCCCCTCCCTTTCAACTTAGTTTCACTTGATGACAACAGATCCATCCTTCTGCTCATAAACGTACTGCCTATCTCTTCTCTTTTACTCCCATCCCTACCACATCCACGCACATTAAAAGACCCAAAACTTTAGGGTACTGGTCCGTAAGGGGGCCCCATATAGACCTTAAAGTATCAACTGCATGCTACTTTGCCACAAATACATGCACTCAATACCTCAGACTGTATATATACATATATATATATATATATATATATATATATATATATATATATATACATGCATATATATATATATAATATATATATATATATATATATATATATATATATATATATATATATATATATATATATATATATATATATATTATGCTCGTCACGGCATTATGCCAGCCGCGACCCACACACTTACCAAAACATAAACACATAGAATAATATTTACACACTTGCCGAGGTTCTAATACTTGGTGCTGCCTCCCTTATGCTTCATCACGTCGTCCTTCAGCCGTTTAGAAAGACTCGCACACAAATTCCTGAGGATCTAGGGAGGTATATTTTTCCATGCCTCACATACAGCAGACTCAATCCGTGGAATAGAACTAATATCCTTTCCTATGAAACTTCGTTTCACTATTTACCACAGGTTTTCAATGGGATTATGGTCAGTGGAATTGTCTGGCCAGTCATTAAAGAAGCTCACACCAGTCCTTAAGCCACCCAACTACAGATCTGGTAGTATGACACGGTTGGCCCCATACTTGTCAAACTTGTCAGGTAAATTGTCGTATAACACCTTCAGATAATTATATTGGTTCATATACTGTTTTTTGTTAGGAGGGGGGGGGTAGCACTATGAGTTCACCAACACTCTGAGCAGTGAAACACTCCCAAACCATAAGCGAGTCTGGGTGTTTGGTGGTCCCACAGATGTACCGTGGGTCAAGAGGGTCGTTACCTTTGGTCCGGTACACATGTCCACCACGGTTAAAAGTGACGGTGAAGGTGGTTTCGTCACTCCAAAGTACCTCAGACCACTGTTGATGAGCTCAATTACGATATTTAGGTGCAAACTTTAGCCTACATTTTTTCTGCCGCTTCGTAAGGATGGGTTTCTTAGCCTGCCGCTGGCTACTGTAGCCCAGTTTGGCTACCCGCCTGTTTATTGTCCTTATGGACACCTCAGAAAGCAGTTATGGTAG
>NC_134786.1:20752368-20772368 GCF_046742065.1 Oratosquilla oratoria | reverse complement strand
AAATTTTCCTGCAATACTGAACCTCACATCATCTCAAACTCATTTTCATTCCATTACATCACATTCTCATACCCTGTAGTCATAATCACTTTCACCCTTTCTCTGATTCATACTCTTACTGAAACTTCAGTTTCTCCCTTTAAATAACTTTCAGATCCTAAATATTTTTTTTCTTATAATTACTTTCACTCTTGTCCTTCTTTCTTACCAATTAATTGGTTTATTTTCTTTAGATTTTTTTTTGCCTCATTTGCTCTTTCACTGTCTCCGCTGTACTTTATATCTCGTGCTCACTTTCTTACACGCTTTCTTTCTTAACTTTTAGCTACCGTTTTCTACATCACTTTCACAGAACCACACACACACATACATATACATACACCCAAACAGGCACACACACAGACACACAGACATATAACAGACACAAAACTCACTCACACACGCGCGCGCACACACACACACACACACACACACACACACACACACACACACACACACACACACACACACACACACACACACACACACTCACATTCGGTGGCGCGGTTGGTAGAGTTCCCGACTGTCACTACTGCGGTCCGGGTTCGAATCTTGCCCAGGGCTGAAATAATTTCAGTATCGCTGCGCTTCGAATCGTTACTCAAACTCTCGTGGACGGGGAGTTGGGTGTGTATGTGTGCGTGTAAGGTCACAGCATTACCCATAGATCGGTCATACAACCTCTGAGCTCTCTTTCGGGAGGGAAATAGCAGTCGATCACGAGTTGAGCACGTGATTCAAAGACCAAGATGAACACACACACACACACACACACACACACACACACACACACACACACACACACACACACACACACACACGCACACGCGCGCGCGCACGCGCGCGCACAGACATACGCACCTACGCACACGCGCACGCACGCATACTTTCACTAATTTTTCTTCATCACTCACGTTTTCCATTTAGTCTGTCACGTGTTCATTGATAGAGACTGGTTGCTATTCTCTCACATGTTTTTTTTGTTTGTTTTTTTCATCGCTCTCTACTATCTTCTAATGTCCTCCCTTAAACTCGCACTTTCTCTTTTACTGGTGTTAATTTGATGTTGAAATCTCTCTTTTTTCCATCTCGAAATAATGTAATTTCTTTCTTTGGTTCTGTTCTTGTGGATAATTTACTCTCATAAGGAAGTTTTCCTATAACACAAAAAAACATACATGATCATATGTACACACTCAGAAACAGACAGGCGCGCGCGTACACACACACACACACACAAAAAAAAAACACACACACACACACGAGAACAAATTCACGCATCAAATTCAAGTATTTTGAAAAAAGTCGGGTCACATGAAGAACTGTCACCTCACAACGCCCACATGAAGAATCGTCACCCCATGAGATCCCACCTGAAGAATTGTCACCTCAGTACGTCGAATATCAACAGTGGAATAAATATTAAGTTAGGTTAGGTTAGGTGGAATGAGGGCTATATTTATTGTCATCAACTTATACAACCGAAGTAACAAACGTAATACACACATGTGTACGATTGTTTAATTATAATAGTTAAAGTACATTGGCGACCTTATACATGTTGTTAATGGTACCTTAAGTCAGTGAGACAATTAAGGAGAACCCTTGGAAATTAAGTATACATAATCTACAGTATTTACTACAGTAACTAATAGAAGATCATGATAACATTTCTCTCTCTATTACTCTGCAAAAGGGCTTTCCTTCAACTACACAACATCGCCTTATGTTAGCTAAGATAAATACTACGATACACATTTTTGTGAAGTTATTGGTGCGCATGCGTGTGAAAGTTTATTTTACATTTCAGGACGTACTCGTCCCTGCCCTATTGAATCGAGCTGGCGTGGTCGTGGTGAGCGCAGGTGGGCGTGAGACGTGGGTGGGGGAGGAGGTGCTCAAGGCCCTGTACGCTGCCCTGGCGCCCACGAGATACACAGTGCTCTGGAGAACCTCCTACGCCCACCTCGTGCCGAACCGCACCGACCAGGACTCGAAGGCGACGACGGCGAAGTTTGTATTCAGGGATTCTCTTCCACTGAATCAGCTCTTGGGTGAGTGTGAATATGTTTTAGAGTTAGTGTGATAAGGTTGATACACACACGCACACATGCATCAATACATATACGTATACTCACTCACACACACACACACACACACACACACACACACACACACACACACACACACACACACACACACACGCACGCACGCACACACGCATATCGCGCTCACCTCTTTACGCCTCTGGGTTGGCGTTTTGTTAGTTGGCCAGAGGGGAATCTTGAACATGTTATAAAGTGTGTTTGATATATCCCTTTAGTTTATACCGAGTATGGTGGCGTATAATGTATATGATTTTATTTATGCTTTTATTTTGATTGGTAATCAATTAATTTTAGTAGTGTTAGTGTACGGAGTTTTGGAGATTAGACTTAGATTTTTTTAATACAGGCCTTATGTATGGTTATCCCCCTGGGATACAGTCTTAACTTCGACTAATAGGCACAACTAGACAACTAAACTCAAGTTCAGACTGACTTCTCTTTGCTTGTTACCTTAAAATGAAACCTCTGAAAGAGATAAAGCTCCTCCTGAAGGATGGACTCAGTAGTCCTCAGCATTAATGATTGGCTAAATTGATTTTCGTTGTATGATATGCTGGCCAATGGCATAAGGACCTAAAAGTCCTACGAAACCCCCACTCGGGACACATGTTTCTGACTGAATAGAACATTGTTCGTTTGGGGGTCAGCGGGATCTTGCTATACATTAGTTTCCAGATCAGAAAAGCCTTACCCCAACAAGATTTAATTGGGTTTCGCTCGTCTTGAGTAGGGGCCCACGCGCGATGCTAGTGTTATCTTCAGTACGACGTGGTGTGTGTGTGTGTGTGTGTGTGTGTGTGTGTGTGTGTGTGTGTGTGTGTGTGTGTGTGTGTGTGTGTGTGTGTGTGTGTGTGTGTGTGTGTGTGTGTGTGTGTGCGCGCGTGTGTATTCACCTTGGTCTTTGGATCACGTGTTGGACTCGTGATCGACAGCTATTTCCCTCCCGGAAGAGAGCTCAGAGCTCATATGATCGATCTATGGGTAATGCTATGACCTTTCACACACACACACACACACACACACCCAACTCCCCGCCCACGAGAGTCAGAGTAACGACCCGAAGCACAGCGATACCGAAATAATTTCGGCCCTGGGCAGGATTTGAACTGGGTACTGCGAGCACTATCGTACTTCCCAGTCCAGCGCTCTACCAACTGTGCCACCGAGTCGTGTGTGTGTGTGTGTGTGTGTGTGTGTGTGTGTGTGTGTGTGTGTGTGTGTGTGTGTGTGTGTGTGTGTGTGTGTGTGTGTGTGTGTGTGTGTGTGTGTGTGTTTGTGTGTGTGATATATATATGTATATAACATACGGTTGGACACTCCGTTAATCCTTTCCGTATCGAGTGCCACCCTACAGTGTATTTCATCTCTGTGGCACCCCTATGGTGGGAAAAGGGGTTATAATATATTTGGAATAACCACTATTTTTCTAACAATTCTGACGGCTCTCAGATAATCTTATATATTTCTGGGATGCTCTCTTACTGCTCAGTAATTCTCATACTAAATACACTTCTTGATATGTAATAATATTACTCTTGCAATATGTTTATAAGTTTGTCTTATTCAAAAGATAAAACATTTGTCTTTATTGTTGACTTAATATATGACAATAAGATGTGTTGTACTGAGCATTATTGCTTATGCATACAATCGAATGTATAGTATTGTGTTTGTAAAATTATTGATATTTTCACATTTTAAATCTTAAAATCAGCGGTTTTTGCTTCTCATAAAATAAAAACTTGGATGGGCATGGGATCTTCCTTTGATGTAGGAGCTCTGGCATATAACTAAGATTTTTTTTTCTTTCTTTTTTCAAAGGAACTAAGTAGATGAAATTTTCGGGTATCAGGAATACTGTAAAGTCAAAAGGATAATCAGACTCCACTCTTTTTTTTTTTTAACTTCTTTGACAACTCTTGTCTTATCAACCAAATATCAGTTTTATTGCAATTTTTTTTTACATTGTTAGTTTTAACCTGTGGTCTATTAGTAATGAATCTTCAGGTTTTTGAGGCGTATACAGTTGTTTGAAGTTTGGCTATCGCTACATTATTCCATTTTTTCTTTTCTTTTCTTGATTTTTTTTTATCCGATTCTCCTCTGCAAAATGAAGAATATAGTTCCTTCCTAATTCCTCATCATGTCTCGCTCCCTATCATTTACTTTGTGTTTCCACCAGAAAATGTACATTAACCAACAACATCAAAAGTCTCAAATCTTTGGATTTATCTTTTCTCTCATTGTACATTATCATACATCACCCTCCTAACTTCCTTAGTTTATTCAACCCTTTAATTTCTTCGACTAATATATTGTCAATGTCATAATGTACACTTGTTTCTCTCTATATGGACACGTCTCTGTACAACCCGGCTGTATAAGGTGTTCTTATCAATTATCGTACTAAATAATAACCTGATCCCTCATACTACAAACACTTCTAAAGCTGTTTCTTCCCTGTCTGTATAAGAAAGCTTCCTTCATACTTCATTGCTTGCAGGTCACCCTCGCCATCGCGTCCTGGTGTCAGCGTGCGGTGAAAGTGACGTCATGGCTGCCGTGTTCTTCGGATCGCCTGTGCTCTGTCTTCCCGTGACCCCTGACCAGCTCTTGGCTGCCAATGAACTCAAGAGACTCGGTAAGGTTTGAAGAGTGAGGTAGAAAGAGTGTTAAGACAACCCTTTTTTGAACGAGGGTATATAGTTAACTTAAAAAAACAAATGAAATTGTAATTTTATTACCTATTTTGACTGGTAAACATAAATGTATATTTGTATGAATATAAATGTGAACAATGTATATAGTATATGTCCGTGTGTATCCATGTGGCCGACAGTTGGTGTCTAAGAATTCTGAAGAAAATATACGATTAGATCACTATCTCATCAAATTCTATTAGAAAATTAAAATATGTCGTTACCTAGGGTGTTCCAAGAGGATATAAATTAGCAAGCGCCATTCCTTTATCAAAAGTAAAAGTGAAAAGCAGAAGTCACAGAACTATAGTCCCATAAATCTGACTTTATAAGAAAAATATAGGAATAACTAAGATATTCCATAGAACGTCATGTAACTACCTCAACATATGACAAAAGGAACAGTGTAGGTCTAATGTCCCCAGAATTTAAAGAAAAGGTAATAGTGTCCTCCACGACATGCTACTAAGTTAGCTTTGCAAAAAAAAATGTACTAAAGGTGCGTTTTGCTTGGTGCATTATTTCTATGGGGGCTACAAAATAAGAAGCTGATAATCAAACTAATCTACCAACGCATTTACTCAAATAGGATATCGGGTATGATGCGCGTTACCCACCCTTGGCTGTGACAGTAGGCAAATCGCACCGAGCAAAACGGACCTTTGGATTAGACTTTGGTTGAATGACCATAACGAGTTGTTCTGAATAATAAATCCTCTTTGGTGAGAACATGTTACGATTGGAGTTCCTTAGCTCTCCCTCCCACGTCTAATTCTATTCATAATATAAATTAACCCCATGAACTGTGGACTTAAATCTAATGTCTACAAACTCGCTGTTGATAATACTCTGTGTGGAATAAAAAAGAAATTCTTGAATCTCAATTGGATATTCTAGTAGATTTAGATGGATTCGAGCAACGTTTTCATATGTAGCCCATGAAGTTTAACCAATGTTTAAATTTATGAAAACGGGTACTACAAGTTGTATGGGAAAACCATAATCAAAATGGACAATGAAAATAGTCGTATGCAACGACATTAATATATCGGAGCACTGAATTTCTGCTTCGGAGAAAGCAAATGGGAAATTGAGATTGGAAGCGTGATTTTTTGCATCAGAGGTCCAGTTATTATCAACCACTTATATAGATCACTGGTCCGCCCACAAACGCGGATGGTCCCTAAGGCCCTATTCACACTTGTGTTTTGAATTGCACAGGAACCGCGACGGTAACGCATAGTCAAGGAAAAACTGCACGGTTGTGTGTGAACGCCTCCATTGACTTTCATTGTAATTGAACCGCCGTTGTTCAAACCGCGGTGGTTCAAACCGCTACTCTGAACAGGGTAAATCTCATTTAAGAATTTAGTGAAGGTACAGTGGCGAGCAATAAAACTCTTACCAAATATAATAAGCAAATCATACGAAAATACCTTAAGCTTATTCTAGAAATAATTGGTTAAAAGGACTCAATATAAACAACCTCTTCAACCCGACGTCAACGAATAGAATGAACTTTGAACAGGGGCGATTGAGAGTAAGACATATTGAAATTTCAAAATTCACATGACTAAAGACCTAAGCACTTTTCATATCAACCTGATCGCTTTTTGAAGCAAAAGATCTCACCAGAAAAAAAATTGAATTATGTCTACGTTGTTTTAGTGTGAGTCTCTTTAAGTTACTAGCTAGCCGGAAGAGGAGGGAGTAATTCCCAATCGCCAGCTCTCCTTATTTGGAAAAAAGCAAGTGGAGGAAAGATGGTCGAAATTGATATTGAATGAGATCTTGAACGCGACTTGGAGGCACCGCTTAATGAAAGTGAGGTTTGGCAGTCAAACATCGATGGTACCTGAAGTAGAAACTTTAGGAACAAAAGATAATAATGGCAACGAAATCAAGAGTATGTATGTATGTATGTATATATGTATATATGTATGTATGTATGCATATATGTATGTATGTAATGTATGTATGTATGTATGTTTGTATGTATGTATGTATGTATTTATGTAAGTATGTATGTATGTATGTATGTATGTATGTTCACAAATGCGTAAGTAACCACTAGGAAAAGTAAACTAACGAAGCAGAGCGCTTTCGTATAATTACATCTTCAGTGCAGATACAAAGAAGGAATTATAAGATGAAGAAACAAGGTACAGAATATATGACATAGTGAAGAGGGCATTCGGAGAGGTAGTGGAAGAAGTACACGTGACGGACGTTTGGGCCGTCCTGGTAGCCAACAAGTATGGGACGTTTGGGCCGTCCTGGTAACCAATAAGTATGGGACAACTGCTCATAATTTATATTACAATTCAAACAATTTTGAAATTTCATGAGAAATAAAACTATCTAATTTGTACAAACCTTGATGAAGATTAACATTTATCCCCTTACTAGATTTGATCAAACTGCATTCAATTAAATTTCTTTCTGTTATGTTGTTGTTGTATGTGATGACTTTAGCGTTATCCCAGTCAACTGGGTGGTTAAAATGGTTCAAGAGAACCTGCAAAATATTCCAAATATATTACGTAAATTTAACATTAATGTAGTTTTCAATAATAAGAACACTGTAAGACAACTGCTCATAAATAATTCTGTCAATAGTAATAAAGGGTGTGTGTACAAAATACCTTTCAAATCATGTAATCAGTTTTATGTTGGTCAGACTGCTAAAACACTCGAAACACGAATCAATCAACATAAGAAATACGTTAGAGAGGGAAACCAATCTAGCGGTATATTCAACCACATGAACCATTTTAATCACCCAGTTGACTGGGATAACGCTAAAGTCATCACATACAACAACAACATAACAGAAAGAAATTTAATTGAATGCAGTTTGATCAAATTTAGTAAGGGGATAAATGTTAATCTTCATCAAGGTTTGTACAAATTAGATAGTTTTATTTCTTATGGAATTTCAAAATTGTTTGAATTGTAATATAAATTATGAGCAGTTGTCCCATACTTGTTGGTTACCAGGACGGCCCAAACGTCCCAAATTGTTGGCTACCAGGACGGCCCAAACGTCCGACACGTGTACTTCTTCCACTACCTCTCCGAATGCCCTCTTCACTATGTCATATATTCTGTACCTTGTTTCTTCATCTTATAATTCCTTCTTTGTATCTGCACTGAAGATGTAATTATACGAAAGCGCTCTGCTTCGTTAGTTTACTTTTCCTAGTGGTTACTTACGCGTATGTATGTATGTATGTATGTATGTATGTATGTATGTATGTTCACCACGGTCTTTGGATCACGTGTTGGACTCGTGATCGACAGCTATTTCCCTCCCGGAAAAGAGTTCAGACCTCGTATGACCGATCTATGAGTAATGTTGTGACCTTACACCCATACACACACCCAACTCCCCACCCACGAGAGTTGGAGTAACGACTCGAAGCGCAGCGATACTGAAATCATTTCAACCCTGGGCAGAATTCGAACCCGGACCAACCGCGACTTATGTATGTGTGTATGTATGTATGTATGTATGTATGTATGTATGTATGTATGTATGTATATACGTATGTATGTATGTATGTATGTATGTATATACGTATGTATGTATGTATGTATGTATGAGAATACATTCAGGAGTGGATTAAGGAGTGAAATAGGAAATAGAGAATGCCTGAAGCATTGGTTCCCAGAATGAACGATACTGCATGGAGGTCGATAAGATAGCAATAAGAGCAGTTAATGAGTAAGTTTCCGTTTCTTACAGTCTGAATGACAAAATATATACCACGAGCATCAATGTAAAGCATAACGTAAGCAGTTCATAGATAACAAAACAGACATAAGGATTATAAATGAATGCATAATTTTGTTACGTAGTCCGAAGTCGGAGTAAGAAAAAGAAAAAGAAAAAGAAGATATATATATATATATATATATATATATATATATGTATATACATATATATATGTATATATGATATATATATATATATATATATATATATATATATATATATATATATATATATATATACACGTGGAGTTAAAAACGACAGCATTGTTGTAGTTATTCAGTTTTTTCCTCGTATTCTCGATTTTCCTGATTAGAGATTTGCCATTAACCGGGTGAATTGAAACTAAATCACTGTATTCTTCCATTTCTTTCCATTATTTGAGCTCAACGTTTCGTCTTAATGAAGACATTTTCAAGAGTAAACTGAAATAACAAAAATTACATAATTACAGTAATGGTGACAAAATTACAAAAGTTACATAAATACAGTAATGGTGACAATTGTGTGCAAGAACAATACTAGTAAAATATGAGGGATACAATATAAATGCAAATAAATACGATGACAATGTTACAAGAAGACTTACATTTAAAGGGATGGGAGAGAAAAATGACAAGTCGGGGATGACAGATATATATAAGCCTATGGTCAGGTGGTCTGACAATGGGATCTCAGAGGTCACGGGGTAAGGGGGTTGGGGGTGGGGGTGGTCACCCCTTTTTCCTGTTCTTAGCATACGTTTCTTTCCTCTCGTGCATGGGGGATGACTCCTCTCAAATGTTCTACATATGTGTTTGCTTATATGAAGTTTGAGAATATTATCTGGCAATTTTTCTACAGGTGTTGCTGAAGTTGTTGAAGCACAGCACGCCACCATCGACTCCATTTCATCTGCCTTCCAGCTAGCAGCTCAGGATAAGATGTAAGTACAATAGATTACCTCATTTCTTGAGGGAAAATAAGCATGTAAACGCCGAGAATAATTCATATCACTTTGAGGAATATATTTCCATAAGTATAATAGAAAAAAAGGGGCACATGAAGAATTGTCACCCCAGAACGCCCACATGAAGAATCGTCATCCCATGAGATCCCACCTGAAGAACTGTCACCCCAGTACGCCGAATTTCAACATTGGAATAAAGATTAGGTTAGGTTAGTTTACGTTAAGTTAGATTAGGTTAGGTTAGGCTAGGCTAGGCTAGGCTAGGCTAGGCTAGGTTAGGTTAGGTTAGGTTAGGTTAGATTAGATTAAATTAAATTAGATTAGGTTAAATTAGATTAGATTAGGTTAGGTTAGATTAGGTTAGGTTAGGTTAGATTAGGTTAGGTTAGATTAGGTTAGGTTAGGTTAGATTAGGTTAGGTTAGGTTGTTAGATTAGGTTAGATTAGGTTAGGTTAGGTTTGGTTTGTTAGATTAGGTTAGGTTAGGTTAAATACGTTACTTTAGGTTAGGTTAGGTTAGGTTAGGTTAGGTTGAATGAGTGTTATGATTATTGTCATCACCATATACAAACGAAGAATAGTAAACCCAGGATGGCCCACATGTAGAATTGTCACTATAGGATAGCCCACATGAAGACTTGTCACCCTGTCGAAGTCTGGGTTGATGATTCTTCATGTGTGTGTGTGTGTATTTATCTAGTTATATTTACCTAGTTGTATTTTACGGGAAGGGGAGCTATGCTAGTGGTGTCCCGTCTTCATATCTCATTTTATCTAGATGTTTTTAAATTCATCTATTGTTTTTGCACACACCACTTTCTCATCTAACTTGTTCCAAATGTCTATTACTCTGTGGAGAAAGTCTGTTCTATTTCAGGTCTCTTCTATAACTGTCTTTCTTGATTTTCTTTCCATGTCCTCTTGTATTTCCACTGTCTCATTTCATTAGGTCCTCTCTATCAATAGTTTCTATCCCTTTCATGATTCTATAGATAGTTATTAAGTCTCCTTTCCCTCTTCTTTGCTCTAATGTCTGTAGCTCAAGTTTTGCTAGTCTCTCTTCATATGATAGTTCTGAGAGTGTTGGTGCCAATTTTGTAATTGCTCTTTGTATTCTTTCAAGTTTTGTTATACATTTTTTTTTTTTTTTTTTTTTTTTTTTGTATTTGGTGACCACGTCGTCGCTGCATATTCCAATCTTGGTCTTATCAAAATGACTAGTATTTTCTTCACCATTTCTTCGTCCAGGTATGTAAATGCCACTTTGATCGTTCTTATTAGATTATAAGTTTCTCCAAATTCTTTTTATATACTTCTCAGGGGGTATGTTATTCATAATAATGACTCCTAGGTCCTTCTCATTTTCTATATTTTTTTTTATTTCTTCTCCCAATTTATATGATCCCAATATTCTTTTTTTACTTCCAAATTCCACTATACTACACTTCTTAACATTGAGTTCCATCTCCCACTTCCTACTCCATTCCCATACTTTATTGATATCACTTTGTAGCGACTCAAAATCTTCTTCACTGTTCACTTTTTCATCAATTTTGCATCATCCGCAAAGAAGCTCATATAATTTTCAATTCCTTTATCGATATCATTAATATATATAGCAAACATTATTGGGGCCAGAACTGTTCCTTGCAGAGCACCACTTATCACTTCATCCCAATTAGAATGTTTGTCTCTTATCACCACTCTCATTTTTCTTTCATGCAAGAAGTTTTCTACCCACTTCAGCAGTTTGACCTGTATTCCTCCTCCACTTTCTAATTTCTTAAGCAACTTCTTATGTGGCACCTTATCAAAAGCTTCTTTCACGTCTAGAAATGCATAATCAGCCCATGCATCTATTTCTTGTATTACATCTATTAGCCTTGAATAGAAACGCATTAAGTTTGTGACGCATGATCGTCCTTGTCTAAATTCAAATTGCCATGGATTTAGTACTTTTTTTTCAGATGCTTTACCCATCTAATTTTGATCACAAATTTTAGCTTTTGTACTTGTAAGAGAGACCGGTCTATAGTTAGTGGGGTCTTCCTTGTTTCCCCCTTTATATATTGGTACTATATTTGCTCTTTTCCAATCTTCTGGAACTTTTCCTTCTTTCAATGAACTGTTTGTTAGACTATGTGTTTTGTCTGTTAGTTCATTCCTGCATTCCCTCAAAATCCAGTTTGCCATTTTATCTGGTCCATGCGATATTCTGACATCGAGATTACTCAAGTCTTTCATTATTTCATTCCTTGATACTTCTATCTCTTTCATAGGGGGGACTTTCTCCTCCCATTCGATATCTCTAGGTTGTATGTTCGCCCTTGTAAACACAGATTTGGCTTGTTCATAATTTCTGCTATTTTTATTTCCTCTGTGTATTCAACTCCTCCTTGTCGTAGTTTCTCTAATTCTTGTTTGTTTTTCAGTTTGTTGTTTACAAATCTGTAAAATAGTTTTGGTTGATTTTTACATTTTTTATGACATCTTTTTCGTATTTTCTCTTTTCTTCTCTGCACACTTGTACATATTCATTTCTAGAACTAGTATATATTTTCCATTTTTCAGGTCTTTTGTCTTTTTTCCATTTTATCCAAGCTTTATCCCTTTTGTCTTTTAACTCCATCTTTTGTTGCACCAGCACTTTACATATTATTTTTCTTGCTTTTGTCTTGGAACATACTTTTCCACTCTTTCTTTATAGATTTTTGTCAAAATATTCCATTTCTCTTCTACTGTTGCTTCCTCCTTGCGTATTCTTTCCCAGTCAGTTTTTTGAAAGAAATCTCTTATTTTATCTTTTTTTTCATACATCAATCTTCCCTTTCTATATTGTTAATTTTTCATGTATTTTACCTCATTTAGTTCCAGTCCAACCAATATGTGGTCACTTTTACTTATTGGTGTCTTATATTCAATCTTGTCCCCTATTTCGGGTTCTGATGTGATTATTAGGTCTAGTCTCTATGGTTCTTCTTCATTTCTATACTTAGTATTCTCTTGTATCCATTGCATCATTGTATGTTCTATAATCATATCAAGTAGTACATTTCCCCATAGGTCGTCTCCACCCTTCACTGTCATCTCTTCCCGGCAGATTTCTTTACAATTAAAGTCACCCATTATAACTATTCTTCCTCCATCTTCCATGATCTTATTTAGTGTTATCCTTGTTTCTTCTAACATATTTTTGTTTTCTTTCTCTTCCTACGAAGCCGTTTTAGGAGGCACATCATTTACTATAAACTTCCTGCTTTTCCCATCCTTGTCCTCCACTTCTATCATAATCATCTCTACTATTCTTTCCATATGTGACATTCCTCACATTTATATCCTTCTTAGTCAGGAAAATAACTCCACCCCTTGTTTTACCTCTCAGTTTCTAATCCAATGATTATATGCACCATGTCCTACACTGTTGGGTGGTAGTGGACCTTTCAATTTTGTCTCTACAATTCCCATTATGTCCAGTTCTTTTTTCTTTAGGTAATCATTCAGTTCGTTCAAACCTGTTATTAAGCCATCTATATCTGTGTAATACGCTTTTAATTTTCTGCTACTTCCATAGGGAGCCGGCAATCTATTTTTATTTTTTCTCTTTTATGTTATATCTCCCCACACTATCGCTTTTCCTCTTATTTCTTCACCCTAATGTAACTCTTATGACTTTCATTAATTTATCTGTCTCTCTATACTCTCCTTAATCATCTGAACATGATTTGTAACAAAAGCTCTTCATCCATAATGTACTGATCTAAACTAACTACAACTTCAATCTAACCATCTGCGTTTCAATAATTTCTCATCAATATAAATGGAATTGCTGCTATAACATTTTGCAAATCATATTCCTTCCTTTCCACTTATGCATAAATGTGGATTTCTCTCAAGCCTACGACAATAAGACACTTCTTTTTACCCCCAACCATCCTGAAAGGAGACTTTTATTTTTAGGGCCCGCAACCCAATCTTCTAGTCTATCTTGTTCCTCTCTATTTTCCTTCATGATTTCTTTAAAGATGACTGTTTCTTTACCCTGATTTACCCAGTCTTTCTGTGTCTCTTTCTTCTTCTTTTATTTGGCCCTAGTATAACTTTTTCGAAATTGTATATTCAAAATGTTATTTTTGTTTCTCTTCATTTGGTTATTCCATTAATCAGTTGTTCAATTTTGTATTTACAAGTAATACTTAAGAATTATTCACACTAATTTTGTTTCGAGTTCTCGAAATGTGTGTATGTGTATTTGTGTGTGTGTGTGTGTGTGTGTGTATGTGTGTGTGTGTGTGTGTGTGTGTGTGTGTGTGTGTGTGTGTGTGTGTGTGTGTGTGTGTGTGTGTGTGTGTGTGTGTGTGTGTGTGTGTGTGTGTGTGTGTGTGTGTGTGTGTGTGTGTGTGTGTGTGCGTGTGTACGCTCGTGCGTGCGCACAACTACTACATTCTCTAATTCAGTTCCTATCCATTAGATATCGCCAAAAAGCTCGAAGCCTCGCCGAAGAACTGCATGACCAAGACCTCATTCCCGCGGACAGACTGATGTACCACATCGAAAGCGTCAAACGAAGACCCAAATCACGGCGGTTCACTCTCCCGACCCCTTCATCCCTTCCTCTTCTCCAGCAGGCCAACGCCGATCTCTACTGCATTCTCATCATATTTCTGGCTACCTGCTCCGGAGCCCTGATTGTAATTGGTATTAAAGTAGGACCAATCCTTTTGAAGAAGGAAAAAGTGAAGGATGACTGAGTGTCACTTGGTATGTTAATTTGCTTTCCCAAAGATCAGTTGCACACACCTATACATCCAATATCTCAGTATTTGTTTCAGTCATAGTTGAATACCTTCCTTCCCACAATCAAATCGGAAATATATTCATAAATACAAACTCTGTGATAAAAGACATGTGTGGAATCGATGATGTGCAAATGGTCTCGTATCTGAATTGAAAGTTTAGTCTAACTGAATGAATCTAAAACTAACCTGGAGGAATTATACAGCTGCCGAAGTGAACTAGTATAAGTTTACAATCTACAAAAACATGAGAAAACCATGCCTATTTCGCAGGATACCTTCGAGGGAGCTTTTATTTCTTTGTATTAATCAAAAGTTTATAAAAAGGTTACACGTGCCTAACTCAGGTTAGTAAGCAAGGTGACTTGTCGAGCATCAACGGCAGTGGAATGAAACACATGTATTGTCGTTATGTTCTTTATTATGAGTATTTACAACGGAATGTGCTTTCGGTCTGTCTTTCTACAATTTCAGACCTTTGAAATGCGATCAGAATGGGTTACAAATCAGTGAAAAACGTTGCATTAGAGATAAGGAATGAAAGTCTCAGAAATAAAAAATGAACTCTGAAATAAATGGTCTTTCATATACCTAAACCATACATTTACAGGTCAATTAGCCTATACAATTACTGTCTTATCCATAATATCAAAATTATTTTGCAAAAATACATGTTTTCTTTTACAACAAGATCAATCACATATATAGGGGAATAGGAGGGGTCATTTTGATTGAATCCAACATTTTGGGATTACATTATCTTATATACAAAACATATTCAGTATGGCATCAATGCAGCATGGCTAATGGAACAGTAGCCATTAGAAAAGTCACAAGCCGAACACACCGAGACACGTGGGGTTAGAAATGATAGACAAAATAAAACAATGGGCATCGGCGCCCTAATGGGAAATACATAACAGCAGGAAGGCGAGCACGCGAAATTAGAAAAAAAAATGTTGATAATGTTTAATGTATATACATATACACATGTACGTACACACAGCCATCCATACGTGAATACACAATACATGCATACATACATACATACATATGTGTATATGTATATGTAATTTACATACATATATGTATATACTGTATATCTAAATGTATATGTAGTCATATTGTTATATATATATATCGATGTAAACATATACTCGTAAATATGCATTTATGTACATGCAGATATTTACATCAGACATATTTAAGTATATATATACACATAAACATTCATATACAGTATAACTGCGTAAATCCTTATTGTTCACATTAAGCTGAAACAAGTGACTATCGCATTTAAGAAGCTTTGACTTTGATGTGGCACATATGACATGTCAACCCTCAAAGTCCGGCATTATCGTTACGACAAACGCTCAGCTGTGGTCTTCAGTTCTTTCTACAGCTTTCGACCAATGGGAGAAGGCAATCAGGTAAAAGTCAACAATAGAGATCAACTCACTGACTAATGTCAATCTGTTTATCGGAGAATTCTGAGAAAGACGATAAGAAGTTGGTGTATCATCTTAACCTCTGTGATTCTCTTAAAATCAGTCACATATTATCAAGGCTTTTGATGTCTACAATGACAAAAGCGTTAATTCTGACCTTACAAATTGTTTTCTGTACTACTTTATTCAATGTAATTATTATTTACAAACATTCATATATTCGTAGTATTTTGTGACATATTTATGATTTCTATATAAATGACTATGGACGGAATGCATTACAAAATTAAGAAAACGTGACACTTGAATCTCTGATATCTCAAAATTCTCTTCCTCTATTCCGAACACACCATTACCAGCTCTGAAAACACGAAATGCTAATCTCTCTTCCCGACCCGTTCACATCTCGGCTGGCAGGTTAATGTACATGTGTGTGTGTGTGTGTGTGTGTGTGTGTGTGTGTGTGTGTGTGTGTGTGTGTGTGTGTGTGTGTGTGTGTGTGTGTGTGTGTGTGTGTGTGTGTGTGTGTGTGTGTGTGTGTGTGTGTGTGTACGCCCGCGCGCACAACACCCGCCAGCGCGTGTGCATAAAGCTCTAACTGACCACCTGGCGTACGAAAGCTTGGGTCGGCGGTAAGGAAGCGCGTGAAAAAGTGTGAGAACCACGTGGGTCATCCTCGAGGCCACATGCGCCTCGGCCTTCTGACTTGTTCCTCACGAGACGTTTAGGCTGACAGAATCCCGTTCGCACGTCTTGTGATGGCCTGAGACTCGCATGCGCTCCTCGAGACGAGAACTTGGGGCAGGTAGTCACTCTGTAGGGATAAAGAACACAAGTAAGATTGTGGTATGTGCAAAGAAGATGAGTTTAGTCATTGATACAATGTTCATTTATTTCTATCATTATGGTTCATGACTGTCTTGAAGCAATTGTCCCAATGCATGCACTAGTTAACTAATCTCTGAGAGAGACAGCACTCTCATACTGTTCCTTACGAGAGAAGGCATCAGTATACAGTCCCTGAGAGATAGAGAGAAAGTTCCTGTTATCTGGTTTCCGAGAGAAAGTGAATTCCAGTAACATGGTCCCTTAGAGAGACAGTCCACTAGTACACACCTGGTTTGCTGCACCTGCCTGGTCATATACCCTTGGCCTCCTTGTTTTTCTTGCGTCGTAACCACCCGGCCAATCTGGAGTCCTTGTAAACACTCTGCGACCGAGAGACCTTCTTGTCCCGCGCTGACTTCTTGCTGTTCGTCTCCTTATCCTCCGGTGTGCGTCTCGGTGGGCGAGGAGGCAGTGCCCCCCGTCCATTTCGGGTTTCTCGTTCCCTGGGCTCGCGACCTTCTCGGCCTTCGCGGCCCTCTCGAGCTTCTCTTACTTCCCTGTTGTCGTACTCGACCTCGAACTTCTCTCGATAATGGCGCGGCTTCCACGGCGCCAAAAGAGAGAAAGACCGCGAGACTTTCTTGGATTGACGGCTGACGCCGCGCTCGCTGGGCGCCTCGTCGTGACTGACACTCCTGTCTCCTCGCTTGACGGGAATGTCGGCAACCGTTGTTGCATGCAGATACACGGACCTGCTGCTCCCTGTCGACACATGGGAAGCCTTGGAGGCGCGTGAGGCGTGGGAGCCGTGATGGCTGTCAGCCTCGCTCTCGCTACTCTGCAGAGAGCTGCCCGCTGAGCCACCGGCCGCTCTGTTAGGGGAACTCTTATTGGTGCCGTTCCGGCGTGCCGCGCTGGAGGATCTTCCATTACGGGAGGTGCGGGCCGGAAGAGTGCTAAACTCTCCACGTGCAGGCCCACCTCCTTTACCTCTCCGTCCGCCACTACCACTACCGCCACTGCCACTATCACCTCGTCTGTCCCCATCCCCTCGGCTCTCGACGTCCGTGTCCCCGAAGTAGCGATGCTTGAACGAAGTCGTACGGGCAACGTTCGAGGGCGGATTAGGGTTAACATTGGAGGAGGTGGTGGATTCAGCGGCAGAGGCTTTGCGATTCGTGTGAGGTCGTTGGACGGTCGAGTAACCCCGGCTTGAGCTCACCGTCGTGTTCTGCTTGCTTTGGCGGGCTCGGAGTTCGGCCCGGCTTAAGGTCGAACTCTCCCATTGCGAGGGCGGCTGCGGCGCTGCCTTCTTTTTCGGCGTGGCGGGCCTCTCCTCTTCGGGTTCCTTCTTCTTGCGGCTGAACCAGAGGCGGCTTTCGGGGTTCTGTTTCCAGAGATCAGAATTAGTTTTGAAGCCATATGATGAAAGAAGTTTTTAAGATTTTGATGAAATAAAAGAAATAATAAGACTAATTTTCTAAGGATACTAATTATATAAAGACTGAAGTGAAGCGCATGAAAATAGTAGATTTTATGAACCATAAACTTAAACTAAATGTAGCCATCTAACAATGACATTACAATATTTTTAGTTCTTCTTAGGAAAGACATTAGATATAGCCTACCATCTGTACGCAGACATATATCCACACAGAGAACAACCTGAGATGTTAGGTTTGGGAAGAAACAAAAAGCCTGTTCGACAGTAACCAATTATGGCCCTTGGCAAAAGTTTCAAAAACATTCCTGAGAAATAGCTGTGTACGGATATTTTACATATGCAGTAGCTATGTGCATACATACAACAGTTCATGTGTGTATAAATAGGATGATGAAGAGCCACCTAAGCTATATCTATAAGACTTTTTTTTCTCAAGAAACAACTGATTGTAGTTGCAGCGCGTGTTCACATATGTTATCATAAACACTTCATCCCTCAGACACTTCCTACTGTTACCAATTGACGGGACTGTTATGGCACGCTACTGCAACAACACTTATTTCTTGAGAATGAAATTGACCAGGTGTGATTGTCATTCACAAGACGCAAGAGTATATTTTTACATATAACTTAACTCACTTTTTCTGCTTGCATGTTATTGTGTGTGTGTGTATGAATGTGTATGTGTGTGATTCACCACAACATTAGATTATGTGCTGGACTCGTGATAGACAGCTATTGCTCTTCCGAATGAGAGCTTAGAGCTCATATATGACCGATCTATGGCTAGTGCTGTGGTTTTACTCACAAGCACGGCTCTCCGCCCAGGTAAGTTGGAGTATCGGCTCGCAGCGCAGTGTTACTGAAATCATTTCTGCCCTGTGTGGGATTTGAACTCAGACCGCTGGTGTAGTGGTTACGAGCGCTACCACTACGCCGTCGAGCCGTGAATGTGTGTGTGTGTGTGTGTGTGTATTCACCTCAGATCTGCTGCAGTCTCTGTCGAGACAGCCAGACACCACCCTACGGCAGTGAGCTCAGAGCTCATTATTTGCCGATCTCTGGGTAGGTCTGAGACCACTCACACACCACACACCGGAACAGCAAGGTCACAACAGGGGTTACACGTGAAAGGAGACAAACCCAACTTATCTCCGCCCGGCCGGGGAATCGAACCCCGGTTCTCTGGCTTGTGAGGCCAGTGCTTTACCAATCCGCCACCGAGCCGTGTGTGGGTGTGTGTGTGTGTGTGTGTGTGTGTGTGCGCGTGCGTGCGTGTGTGTGTGTGTGTGTGTGTGTGTGTGTGTGTGTGTGTGTGTGTGTGTGTGTGTGTGTGTGTGTGTGTGTGTGTGTGTGTGTGTGTGTGTGTGTGTGTGTGTGTGTGTGTGTGTGTGTGTGTGTGTGTGTGTGTGTGTGCGCGCGCGCGTGTGTTTGTGCGTATGTGTAGGTTGTACGCCTATATACAGACCAGTGCTTGTGAATACTCGTGAAACATGTGCATGTGGGCATATGTTCGAGAGATATACGAGTACGTACTCGTATATGCATGTGAGATCACATTTACGTGGAGCTATTTCCTGCATGCTGTGTACTCGCACGTATTTGATACATCCAAGCGCTCTGAATTAAGCCATCTAAATCTCCGAAGAAGCTGGAAATCATCTACACTTCTATATCTACATGTGCTGCACTACAAGAAGGGAACGTGTGCTATTACTCGCGTCCAGACCCGACCGTATCCGGCCACTCCAGACCCGCGTTCAGAAGATAGAAGCAGTGGAGATGAAGATCCTCGCTGTAGAGGCAGGTTACTCCGTTCTAAAGATTTGGCCAGCAAGAAATTGGCTTGGTTGTGTTTTCTGTTCTTGTTTTATTTTCGTTAGTCATGGCGGCTGTTAACAACAGGGCCAACAAGCT
>NC_134786.1:20734868-20742368 GCF_046742065.1 Oratosquilla oratoria | reverse complement strand
AATATGAGGGGGCGATCAAGGATGAGATGGATGGATGGGATAAAAGTGGCTTTGAAAAAGAGGGGAATATCTGTTGAGGAAGGACGGGAGAAGACAGAAGATAGGGGTGAATGGAGAATGGTTGTGTATGGATAATGCTGTGATGTATGGAAGGGAGTGGGTGGGGGATGGGGGGTGAGGGAATATGTGTAAATAAAAATTTGACGCAGCCCGAAGGGATTTCTCCCCGTCTTCCCCTTTTCTGCATAAGGGGACGGAGAGGGGGTTCGCCGAATTAATGAAGTAGCCTTGCTATGGATATTGCTGTGTCTTGCGACACTGCTTCTGATCCAGGGCAGTGAACAAGATGCAGGAATGACCCGTCATCCAAGAGGTGCCAAGGTAAGAGGGAGGGAAAAAGGTAGAGGGGAGTGGAGTATATAGGGGATGGAATGGGTGGGAGTTGTTTCTATGCCTTTGTCTTTTGGCGACCTCCCGTATAAGGGAGAAAAAGCCTTTGGCATATGTATGTATGTAGGTTGTTAACAATGAGGGTGTTCTTGGCCTACTTTAGACATTATTTCTGTATTGGCATTTGCCAATACTTGTGTTAGACACAATTTTCACGTATCTTGTCTAAAATCTACAAAGTTTAGTTTGAACAATTATCGTTATTTACGAATTGATAAGATCTTACCTCGGTGGGTGGTTGTTGGGGGGGCTCTTCTTCAATCGGAGACGGTGGGTCGTCTCCACCGTCATAAAGCGAGACTCCTCGATACTTGTCACTTAGGCTGAGGCCAACCCCGTCGCCTTCGGGAGCCCCGTGGGGATCATCACCCCCTTCGCGTGATTCGTAACCATCACGTGGCTCATAGCCATCGCGGTCGTATGGCTCTCGTGCCTCGTCAACAGATTCCTCGTAAGATGTCACTCGTTTCTCACGACTCTGAACATTTATCGCCTCTCGCGATCGGGTCCTTGTTTCTCTGGCATCACGAATATTGTCACGGGAGTTATTCGAGTCCTGTGAATCCCTTGAGTCCTTTCGGCCGTTTCGAGCCCCTCGTGTCTCTTTAGGAGGATCCCGGCTGTACCTGTCCCTCGAAGGATCCCTCCCATCCCTTACTTCCTTAGATTGTGATCTTGAGCGTTTGGTTGTCGTGGTGACGACTTCTTTGCTTCGTCTTTCTCTGCGGTCGTCTTCCCTTCTATCATAAGAGTAGCCCCTAGGAGATTCTGGGCGGTCGAGGTTGTCGCGGCTACCGGCCCTTCGCTGACGTTCACGAGAAGGATCTCTTGGACGTTCTCTAGGTTCTTCATGGAGAGAGTCTCGACTTGCATGGCGATCTCTCGTATCTTGTACCTCTCGCTCTGGACTAGACTCATCAAGACGATCTCTACTCCCTCGAACATCTCTTGGTGAACCCCGATCTTCTGAGGAGGTGCCTTTGTATTCTTCAAATTTAGCAAGTGGGTCTTCACTGGGGTCATCTTGGGGTCTTGGATCATAAAAGAACTTTATCTTAATGCGTTTCTTCTTTTTCTCTTTTTCTTTTGGTTTCTTTTCCTTCGTTTCCTTTGAAGTCTTTTCTTTTTCGATATTGTTCTTTTTGTTTTTCTCTAAGGTTGTTGTATTATTTTCTGTCTTTGGGGGTTTCTCTTTTGAAGAATTCTTTTCTCTCGGTGGCTTTGGAGGTCCTAATGGTTTGGGCTCTTTGGTTTGTTTAATAACTTTTGTTGGGTGATGACGTTCGGTGACGTATTCGGAATGGTGACTTCGATGATTCGACACATGTGTGACTTTATTTGCTTTTGCCTCCTTGGAAACTACATAGGTTTTGCGTCCTTTCGTATCCACTTCCAACTGCATGGCATCCACTTCGTCTATAGTAAGAGGTGTCATCTCTTCCGGACGGTAAGGAATGACCGGGGCCTTCTGGTGATCTGAAGGTATTTCCTCGTCATCATCGTACTCCTCCTCTTCGCGAAGCATCACCTGGTCTCGGATCCGATCCATGGGGTCGTATCTTCTCCGGGGTTCGATTTCCGAGTCAGACGTGTCAGACAAAAGAGGGACCACGGATCCACCACGCTTGTGGAACTGTCGTTGAGGTCGGCGGATGGGTGGGGAGGGGGATCTATCATACCTTCCGAAGCCGTGATTGACCTTACGGACCAAAGTTGCCGATGTTAAGTCACCAGAGATGAAGTCATCTCGACCCTCCCAGCTTTCTCGGCTCTGTCTACCATCTCGGTTCTCCCTATTTGGCTGCCTTCCTCGGCTTTCCCGGCTAGATCGTCCCTCTCGACTTTCTCGACCTTCTCTGACGACTTCATGGACCTCTTTAATCTCTTTCTTTTCTTTTGCGTTCCTTCGGACGGGAGGAGAAGGTGAATCTGATGGAGGTCTCTGGTTTTTCTTTGAGCGATTTGGGACCTTAGGGAGGGCATCAGTCTGAACTGCCACGGACGACATGTTGATGTTGTTGGAGTGGCCCTCGTATTCGTCAAACAGATCCTCGTTACTGACTTCAAAGTCTTTTATTTTACGTTGAACCACGTCGTCGTCCAGAAACCGACGCAAACTATTTTCTGTAACCTGGTAACTCTCATATGCATCGTCATCGTCTTCATAGCCTTTGTAGTCGTTGTTGTCTGTGATGATGATCTTTGCTGAATATTCCGGGTCTCTAGAGTTGGTCTTTGGCGTCATGTCGTACTGTTGATTAAAATGATTTCTACGTTCTGTCCTTTCTATTCTCTCTCTTTTCTCAATCTTGTTCACTTGAGCATAGACAGCATCAGATCTGTTTTGAATCTCCCTTGTAGGAGAGAGTCTGCTCGTCGTACCGCCCGTGTAAGTGAATGGCTTATTATTGTTGTGGCAGAAGTTTCTGTCGGGTTCGACAATCTTCTTGGGCAATGGGATCTCAATATCTTCTTCATGAGATCTCCGTCTAACCTCTGCTTCTGCGTTCATGCGCTTGACAATGTTACCCACCTTCGGGCGGTAGGGTTGACTACTTTCCATGTTTGCGTTGCTGTTGTTGACTGGCGCGTACTTTGACGAGTCTTGACTCCGATAAGGAGCCCTTAGTTCGTGGTCGCTGTCGTAAAGCGCAGTGCTCGGAAGGTGACCGAGTGATTTATAGCCCGAGAGTCGATTAATCTCCTCTATTGGTCGGTTCTTCTCTGTTTCGAGTAAATTGTCCACAGACTTGTGTTCGTACGCGCGATCGTCTCTATTTAAACTCTTCTCGTATTTCTCGTCACTGTCATAGAGGTTGTCCACTGATTTAAATCCCGCTTCACCGAATTCCCCGTCTTTTTCGTATACGGGTCGATATTTGTTCTTTTCACTCTCGTTATTATCGTACAACACCGTATTCGGAATGTCGTGGACAGACTTGTGACCACGAATCTTGTCCCGCTTGTTGTCGTAGTAGTCTTCGTATAGGAGTGAACTGGAGAGGTTCTCTACTGACTTTTGTGACAGTTTATTCCTCCTGTCGTAGTAATGGTCGTTGTTTTGGTAGCCAACGCTATTGGGTAGGCGTTCGTTGGACTTATGGGTGGGCGGCCGCGAGGCGTTGCTCTGCTGGTTGACGTCGCCCTTTCCGCCTCCACGGCGGTTGATCGGGTTGGCCGTGCGAGATGTGGGCAGAGTCTTGGCGCGCGGCGAGTAGGGGGCGGCGTCTGGACTCTTGCCAAGCTGGTTGTTGTTGGTCGGGGCGTGGAGTTGGTGGTGGTGGTTCTGATGGTGTTGGTGGTGATGGGTGTTGTTGTTGGCGTTGTTAATTTTATTGTTGATGGTCACTGTGCTGTAATTGTTCTGTTGATGGTTGTTGATGTTGTTGTTGTGGTTGTTGTTCTTCAGGTTATTCCGCCCTTTGGAAGGACGGTCGAGGGAACGCGAGGAATAAGACGGGTGCTGTTTGTTCGGACTATTAGAGGTGGTACACGACACTTGGTCCAGGAGGCGCACCAAGCTCTCGGCTTGTTCCTCGAGTTCCTCAGCCGTCAAATGGACGGGCTCGTGATGGACGTCCACGCACTCGGACCACTCGTCCGGTATCTTGGGTTGTACTACACGGATGATATTCCGTTGTTTGGATTGCTGCTCACCCCGCGGAATATGTTTTACACCCACATCATTATTGAAGGACACACGTTTATCGGAGCGTTCCGACTTGAGCGACTCAGTGCGCACTACTCGTCTGCGGGCGCGAGGCTCCTGGCCACCCGGCTCCGCCAGGGACATGGTGCTCGGCGGCCCACGCGTGTGACGTCACGCTCCTGACGTCATAGAGCGGTCGTCCCACTGCCGACCAGCAGTGGCGGCGGCAGCATCCCAGACGTCAGAGACAGCACCAGCTACACGCAGCTACACACAGCTCCAACCTGCAAATTAAAACCTAAAGTCAATAGGGTCAACGGTGAGAAAGGAAGACATAAGTATGCATGAAAAAGCGCTGTGTAGGAAGATGAGTTCGGGCTAAACACTTCTGCGGCTCAATCAGTTCCTACAAGCAATGAAGATGGAAGCAAAGCCGCCAGCCAATCAGGTGGGAGATTCCCTCATGTGTCGGCCTATGCAACATTGCTACCCTGCTCCGCCCAGCACCAAACCTTATGTTCAGCTTTCTTCGGTTTCCCTTGATAGATAACTTTTCGTGTCAACTGAGAAGAACTCTCTGGTGCCTTGGGGGAATGATAGATTATTTGATCCACGGGCCCCCTTTGCCTAGGTTCTCTTTTTCTGAGTGAGCTCCCAGCAGTTCCTTTCGTCACAACGATGTGGGCACAGTCTCCTTCGCTTTATAATGTCTAATGAGGGCCAGCTACATAAAGTTATCTCTAGGTTTTTTCCAGACGACACTCAATTCTATCGCTACTATACTATTCTTGGTAAACTGATGGAGTCTGGTAGGTCCACTTTATATTACGTATGACAAGGCATACAGTAAACCACTCAGCAAAATTCGCTCGCTGACCTTTATCTGTGGGCGGCGAGGGCGAGGGAGGTGGACCCTCGCCCACGTCATAACTGTACCTCCAGGTTGTCCGCCTCGGTCTGCCCCCCCCATCCCCCCACCACCACCAGGCTTTCCCCGCCCCCACTAGGGCACACCCCAGCTTCTCTGTATGGCGACAGAAAAAGGAAACTAAGGTTAGGTTTCTTATTCTTTATGCATTCATATGCTGAATAATGTTATGTGTACATGTTAAAAAGCATACGAGTATGTGAGCACACAGTCTCTTACGTGTGTGTGTGTGTGTGTGTGTGTGTGTGTGTGTGTGTGTGTGTGTGTGTGTGTGTGTGTGTGTGTGTGTGTGTGTGTGTGTGTGTGTGTGCACGCGCTCGTGAATCCGTTGTCACGTTCGTGTACACGCGTACATGTGCGGCAATGTTTGGCCAAGGTCTGGTACAGCTGATTGGAGTTTTTCTCGAGCCTATGTCACACTAGATACACGTGTTGGAACTACCGTGGATTCACTTGATCGTGAGAACGTCAATCGTAAAATTGTATATCTCTGACAGTGAGTAATGCGTAATCTTATATCTATATTTCATTTGGAGGGCATAAGTTCAGTACTGGAACCGAAGTGTCTCCTTATGAAATGAATTCGCAAGAACTGCCGAGTCATTCCCAGTATGAAACGGGCTTCACCTGCCGAGCTAGACGGGGTAAGGGATGTCCCAAGAAATACTGGCAGATGCGTGGGTGGTTCTCCGAAATGCTACCTTAAGCGACCTTCTCATGTTGTGAATGTCATTAGGAGGAGTCGTTCGCGAAGTAGTAGTCCTACTCAAGACGGCAACCTGACATCCAGGACGAGGAAGGGTAAAAGGTGAAGAAACTCAGCCTCAATTAAATCCTCTTCAACCTGGTAACGCATTTTTTGGTTATAATATAATACAGGTAAATCTATGCAGCTGCGGAGGGAGGAGGTTGCCCTCTGGTCTGAAGGGGTGGAGGTTTTTGTTCATAAGTGGCTGCTTCAAGCCGGAGTTCGCCCCCTCGGTTGCATAAAACCGTATATTCTCAAGAAGAACAAAATCCATAAAGGACGTCACTGTGTTGAAGTGGTTTCAGAAGACACTCGATATCATATTATGAACTTTGAATACCAAAACAGGGTTGAAGATTAATGTGGTCAGTCTACCTGCATTCAAGGGAGGAAGGAAGCGAGGAAGAAAGGGAGGAAGGATGGCTGGAAGGGAGGAAAGGGAGATTGCTGATGAAGTCATCAAGTGTAGTAACTTAAGAAATGACGACAAGGATTATATAAAGGTATTTTATTTCTTTAATTTAAAACCATATGATTACTTTTCGGCAATTCTATGGGGACAAATGAACAGTTATTGGATGAGATAGCTTCAACGAAACAATGTTTTTTTCCTAGAAGTTATTCCATGAAGTTTGTGTGGCAAACTTTTCATTGTATCAGAAATTGATGAAGAATGTTGCGTTGCATAGGTACTTTAGATACATATCAAAGACACGTTTCAGGAGTAAGTATCCAAAGAGACCCGAAATAAAAAGAAAAGAAAAGGGGCGGAACAGAACCCTGAAGTCACGACAAAGGCAGCAAAACAACAATATGGAAAAGACATCGTCACGACAGCTCTGCCAGTAAAAAAAGAACCTCCCTCAGTGGAGGTAATTATTGTCTCAGGCAACCGCACTGGGCAATGTAATGTGACACCAGGGAACGGTAAAAGCAAATTCAAGAACGATATACTTCGTGCCCATGAGGACTTGTGGTGAGGGAATAACTGCAAATGTCTTCCGGTCCTGAAGATGTCATTGTTCTTTGTCTTTTGCATAAAAAAATTAGTTGGACAATAAAAGAATATGCATATGGCATAAAAGGATAACATAGGAAATCATGCAACCCCTAAAATATATTCTATAGGTAAGAGATGTGAATACGAAACATGTAAATGTCAAGTGAAAATATCGAAAAAAGAAAACAGTGTGACTTGTGCTCAAGTGAAAGCATGTTGTGAAAGTGTTGTGTGGGAAGCAGTCTATACAAGGTACAACTCGGTACAACGAGTTATCTACCAAAAGAAACGTTACAGGTATATGAGAGCAGGGAAGACTCCGCGGCTTAAGGGACCAAGCATGCATTAAGCTGTAAATAAGAACTTTAAGCACGGTAGACATTATGACCTCACTCCTTTGGAGTTCTAAGAAGAAAAGACATTCCAGAGGGAACATGCCCGATGGCTAAGCATATGAGTGTGATACAATGATTCATGTGGAACGATACCAGTTTCTTGTGGGTGCTAGATTTTGAATAAATGGAGTAATTAGTGATGGGCCAGCTACGGCTCATTGGTGGTCTGTGCGTCTGGCAACCGTCTAGAGGGATCAAACGCTTGGGTTCAAATCCTGGTCATGTTACAAAGGCCCAATTTAAGAAATGGTTCCCTCAAAAACCAAACTCCTTTCGTAAGGCGTCATCTAAGTCCTGAACAAGGGTATTCGTGACGTAATACCAAACCAT
>NC_134786.1:20712368-20722368 GCF_046742065.1 Oratosquilla oratoria | reverse complement strand
CACACACATATATATATATATATATATATATACATATATATATACATATATATATATATATATATATATGTATTTATATATATATATATATATATGTATATATACACATATATGTATATATATATACATATATACATATATACATATATATATATATATATATATATACATACATATATATATATATATATATGAATATATATAAATATATGAATATATGTATACATATATATATATATATATATATATATACATATATATATATATATAAGAAGAAAAACAACAAGAAAAAAAAAGAAAACAAGAAGGAATGAAAATAAATGAGGACAGTACCTTAAGTTTGATTATTTCAAGACACTTCTGGAACCAGACTTCTATTTCAACATAAAGATATTATGTTCAAAGAGGCCATACTAGTTGTATCATTTGTAACTCTTTTTTTATTTTTTGGGGTTTGAAATCATTACTTAGTAGAATTATTTCAGACGGAGATGAATATTTTTAGTGATTCTTTTATATAATCAATTAGACTTGAAAGAATAAAAAGTAAATTATACAATTCTTCTATTGTTATATGATATATGCTATCATGTTTCAAATATTCTATTCTATATTTTCAAATTAAAAAGTAACGGTATTATCCTTCCATGAGATGCTGGAGCTGGAAACGTGTATCTTGTCTACAGCACTTACGTAATAACTGGATTTCCATCTGGACCGCAAGGCTTTTAAGTTCAAAACGAGTATGTGCCCACGTAGTCCGCATTTCCCACTGACAAGGAGGACAAAAACACACACACATGCTGGCACACTAACATTTAAATGCACCGACGTAATTTACGGTCATATCCCAAAGTTCGACGACATGCAAGTGTTAAACTTCACTGCCAAGAGATGGCGTCTTGGTCGTGGCATGGTCTGTCCATGTTGTAAATAATTCTGGCTGAGTTCTGTGTTGAAATATTGCAAAAGTAAAACCATGGTTACACCTCTGATGTGTTGATATTTCCCCTGCAAGACGACACAGCCTCTGTACATCACCATGGTGACTTTATCCGGCTTGGTTATGTTGTATGGATTTTGCGGAGTACAAGTCAAGTGTCGAGGGTGTTAGAGTAGTTGGGGTCATGAAATAGATAAAATACATAATGATAAGAAAACTCCTGGCTCAGTCGGGGTAAACTCCTGGGCTCCAAAGATCTCTCCTTACTGAATAAAACCAACCGAAACTGGTCTGAACAATATATATATATATATATATATATATATATATATATATATATGAAACAAGCGTTTTCCAACCCCAAAGTGTTAAGAAACACCTGGAAATGGGTAGACAACACAATTTTTTACTCTAGATAATGCCAGAAAATTTGTATAGAAACCATGAGTTCTAGCCTCATGTGGGGCACTCAGTCATTTTGTTACAGAGGTAACGTAAGACGGTTCTACTTGTCTAAACAACGGTTCCTTAACTAATAGAAGCCTTGATTAAATTAAACTTCTTTAATCTGGAGTTTACCCTGGGGGGCAACCTCAGTCCGGAGTTTGTATGAGTTTGCATGAAATCATCCTGGCGCCAACCAAAACAAAATATATAAACTTTACTACATTATGCTTACGTTCTGATAAACTTATGGTGGCGAAAACAGTGTTCCTGTTATGCCAGAGACGAGCATGGATGTCTATATTTAAAGAAAAAAAAATAAACACGGTCAAAAGAAAGAGGGGCGAATTAACGTAATATCCTATAATTTCAGAAATGAAAGTTTAAAGCTAAAAATGAAAAAGCGTGGACATTTTTTCTGTCGCAATTTTTTGAAGAATTGAACCTTTCCGGTGTTGAAGAAACTCTGTTCCGCGATTTGTGTGATTAAGTATTGGTCGTCGGACACATTATCACCATGACTTTTTCTTTTGCTCTCCGTAGCTGTTCTGCTTATTTCTTTCGCCTGACCGAGTGAACTTTGGAGTCTCCAACTTTTTGCAGTCGAGGCATCTCCTTTCCTTGTATCTCCCAGCGCTGAAACTGGTTGCCGTTCTTTGATGCAATAATTCGCAGAATGGAAAAATAACTTGAAATATTTCATATATGTTTCCTCCTTCATCGCCAAAACTCCATTTGTATTCAGATATAATGGCCAAGGTTTAGGAAGGAAAAATAAACATCTCAGTATTGCAGCCTAACCTAACCTAACCTAACCTAACCTAACCTAACCTAACCTAACCTAACCTAACCTAACCTAACCTAACCAGCACAGTCACTATTACAAACATAGCTCCTTCACCATTTACAAAAACAATAACAAAATATTACATATAAGCAAAAGCTATAACATTAAGAAAGATTGGGGCAATTAAAAGTGCAAACAAAAGGGCAGTAATGGCAGCAAAACAAGCAAAAATAAGAACAAATAATAAGAACGTGTGAATGTGGGCACAGTCAGAAAAGTAGGACACTGAGTGAAAAAGAAGTAACAAAAAGAAAAATAAGAACACTGGCAAAAAAAAAAAGTATATCTCAGCAACTATGTACGATGAATTTATGCTCTACCTATTCTAACTTGGTAACTATTCTCTTCAACAATACTTCTTATTCTATAAATTTGCTTAATTAAGCATACAGCTTTTATTAGTTATCGATATCAACATATCCCCCGGGAATATTATTCCAGTAGTTAATACATACTCATGTGTAAAATGAACTCTCCTCAGGTTGAAATGAATACTATTACTATTATTACATTTCATATATATAATATATACTATGTATACTATATATTCTACTATACTATATATGCTATGTACTGTATTACTATACATATAATGTATTACTATATATATAATGTATTACTATATGTATAATGTATTACTATATATCATAATGTATAATATATAATGTATTACAATATAATATATATACTATATATTGTACTATACTATACATGTACTATAGTAATATAGTACTGCGTACTATATTACTATATACTATAAATAATATATATCATTATTATCACACTATTACAGAAGTAGCCTTTCCCTATAACAACTCATAGATCTGTATAACTAAAGAGAGGTGAGAAGGAACCGAGGCCAAGTGGTCTTACTTTACATAGTCGATACCATTGACCTATGTACAGTACTCGGAGAATAAGGGCAAGGAGCTGCTAGCCATCAAACACGAGTTTTTCTACTCATGAGGTGAGATGAAAGCGGACAAGCCACGCCGTGGTTGATTAAAGAAACAGATAAAGACAAGAAAGAATGAATAAAAGAAAAACAAAGAGAGTAGAAGACAGAGAGAAAGTAAGAGAGAACGAAAAAAAACATCAAATCGATTCTCTCCGGTTCTCTTACAAGAGGTTCGTGGCCACGGCCACCGGTTCAGCCAATAATTCACTCGGTGATTGTATTTTGTCTTGGTATCTGGAAGGGGTGAGTGAAGGGCAGTGTGATATCAAACGCTCTGTAATTTTGTGCGGTGACTGCATCTAGGGGAACTGGACTGTTGCCGGGTCGATCCTGTGTTGGTGTGTGTGTCGGGGGGGAGCCTACGCCATGAGGCGCGTTGCTGCGGCTGAAGCCGTCACCTCTGGCTTATGCCCTTGAACTGCTGGGGCAGATAACTGTCGCTGCTGACAATTGGAGAGTAGTGCGGGATTCGAACGCATAACTGTGTGAGACCATCACGCTCGCACATTCTGTGTTGATACAGTATTAAAGGGGTAGGAGTGACTTAAACTTAGGCGTGCCAGTGTAATCTCTCACTTGTTTCTTGTGTGATTTCTCTGTGAGTTCATTTCAGGGGGAGTCTGATGAGTTAAAAAAAATTGGATGTCTACTCTGAGGTACTTGTTTTGTGATCTGAAGTTATACGTGCTTTTTTATATAGACATAGAGGGTACTAGTGGTAGATTATTCTACATATTTGAGAAAGCATAGGGGTGAATGAGCTTTGTTTACATGTAAGGGATGCGAAGGTTTAAGTGCAATTGCGTCTAATTATGTGTCTATCGTTTGATATTGTGCCCTGGGTTTAGTATGAGGAAGTCATGTGTGAATAGGTTGAAAGGCGTTGATGATCAAATTGTTTCTTGTTGTGCCTTGTTATACAACCCTTTGTTCTCTTATAGATGGTTATTCTGTTTTAAACTGCATTTTCTTCTGGCAAGGATTTTTGTCAACCCGTTGTAGTCATTAGTGTGCACATCAATTTCCTTCATCCCCTTTGATTGAAAGGAAAATAGAAAAAATGCTAGAAGCCGGAAAAAAGAAAAAAATATAATAACTTTAAATTAAACAGAAAGGAAGAAAGAAAGAAACAGAAGAAAGTGAGGAAAAAATTAAATAAAGAATATCAAAACAGACAAAAAAAAACAAGATAATAAAAAATAAATGATATTAAGAAAATAGAAAATAAAAAAACTATAAAGGAAAATTTAAAGTGGGATTAAAAGTACTTCTACAATCCCAGTGACTGTCACTGTCACATTTCTGTCACAGTTGTCAACTATTTCTCCACGGTGATTCACAGTCAAGCTGCTGCTCTTATATTACATTTAAGGTCTTGCAGTGACGCAAGCCACATTTCATCCTCCTACCCCACCACCCCTCCCGTCATCCATGTGTTGGAAATGATGGTTCTAAATCAAAGGAGAACCATTGTATGCAAATGCCCAAATAAAAGATTAACATGTGAAGGTGCAATTATGTAAGTTTGTACGGATGTACTTACGTATGTATATATGTGTTTAAGTATGTATGTGCGTATGTATGTATGCATGTATGTATGTATGTATGTATGTATGTATGTATGTATGTATGTATGTATGTATGTATGTATGTATGTATGTATGTATGTATGTATGTATGTATGTATGTATGTATGTATGTATGTATGTATGTACGTATGTATGTATGTATGTATGTATGTATGTATGTATGTATGTATGTATGTATGTATGTACGTATGTTTGTATGCATATAAGTATGTATGCATGTATGTATGTATGTATGTATGTATGTATGTATGTATGTATGTATGTATGTATGTATGTATGCATGTATGTATGTATGCATGCATGCATGCATGTATGTATGTATGTATGTATGTATGTATGTATGTATGTATGTATGTATATGTATGTATATATGTAGGTAGGTAGGTAGGTAGATGGGTAGGTATATTAACATGTACTGTATACATGATGCACACATGCACATAAACTCGTGTAAAAAAATTGATGTAGGTAATATTGGATAATTTTCACTCGATGATAAATGTATATGAACACGCACGTATCAATATATTAGAGCAAAGAGTTCATATGTGCAAGTACGTGTTTGCTGCGCAATGTGCCTCCTCCCCAAGAATCTCGAAGGTGTATACCTGCGTTGGTGAGGCCTGCGTAGGTGTGAGTGTACGTGTGTGTTTGTATGCTTGTGTGTGTATAGGTGTTGTGTGTGTTTGTATGCTTGTGTGTGTATAGGTGTTGTGTGTGTGTGTTTGTGTGAATATGTGTGTGTGTGTGTGTGTGTGTGTGTGTGTGTGTGTGTGTGTGTGTGTGTGTGTGTGTGTGTGTGTGTGTGTGTGTGTGTGTGTGTGTGTGTGTGTGTGTGTGTGTGTGTGTGTGTGTGCGTGTGTATGTGCGTGCATCTGTATGCTTGTTTGCATGTGATTGTGTGTGCGTCTGTGTATGCATGTATCCAAATACTTTTGCTTGTCTACGTGATCGTGTGTGTGTGTGTGTGTGTGTGTGTGTGTGTGTGTGTGTGTGTGTGTGTGTGTGTGTGTGTGTGTGTGTGTGTGTGTGTGTGTGTGTGTGTGTGTGTGTGTGTGCGTGTGTGTGTGTGTTTGTGTGTGTGTGTGCACGTATGCATGTGTATGTATGTGTACACGCGCATGTACAAGTCGCTGAGACACCATGAAAGGGATGGGTGAGGGCGTATGCAAATGAACCCGGTCCTCTCCTCGACTCCTTCCCTGGAGCTCTGATCTGGAGGAGGCAGTGGGAGGCGAGAAGGGAGACGCGAGGAGGGTGGGAGGGAAGGAAATAGAAGGTGAAGAAGGGGGCGAAAGGGAAGGGACGAGGAAGTGGTGAGGATCCGTGAAGGGGGGAGACGTATTTGGGGTGAGAAAATGAAGGAAGTGAAGGGCGAAGGATGGGAGACGGGTTGAAGGAGAGGAAACGGAAAGAAGAGGAGGACGAAGAAAAGAAAGGGGTTTCCGGGTTGAAACTAAATAGATGAGGAGTTGGAGATAGATACTGATAATGTTGTTGATGGTAATGCTTATGATGATTGTAGTGGTGGTGGTGGGGGTGGGGAAGGCGGTTGTGCTGGTGACGACGATTATGACGACTATGACAACAAAGGAGACGACGACGACGACAACGATGACGACAACGTTGGCGGCGATAGTTGTAGGAGATATTGGTAGAGTTGCTAGTGTTGGTAGAGATGACAGTGGGGTTGGTGGTGTCAGTAGTGAAGATAGTGGAGGAAGGTACAGGTAAGGTGTGGTGTAGACGCGAGTTGTTTTGCATGGACACGAGACAGAAGGTCACAGCACGCCGCTGTGGTACGTTAGACTTCAGTCTCGCTTCTTTACTACGTAGGTCCGAGTTCGATTCTCGATCACTCCAGTGAACCTTACTTACTTCAGCTATCCAAACACAAAGGATGATGGTGATAGCAAAGTATCCTCTTACATATTTTCCTCACCTCATCTAGAATATTTTCTTGAGGTATAAAGAAGACTTAGAATAACACAAAAATGAGAGAATAGTGAGAGAGAAGAGAGGTAGAATGAAAATAAGGTGACAAGAGTGCAAATAAAATGGAACGCGGAAATAGGTCATAAAAGGAACACAAAGAAAGAGAAAGACAGCCACGCTAATCTCACAAGGAGATGCCACAGAGATAAATGAAATACATTAGCAATGGCAATAATCAAAGAAAAAGTGTCAGCCGGTGGAGACAGGAAAAGTGAGAAAAGATTCGTAAATACGGAAAGGGAGAAAATACCAAGAGAAAAGTGAAATAAAAATATAAATGGTGAAGAGTTATAAAAAAAATGGGGAACATGGATCAACAAAGAAACAGGAAAAAGGCAAATATTACTCAAGGGGCAAATTTACATGTGTTAAAAAAATTACGAGACGGAAAAAAAGTGAGAGGCTGCGAGAGAAGATGGAGGCAAAGGCAGAGGCAGGGAAGGGTTGAAGGGGGCGGAGTTGGAAGGGGAAGGAGAGTGAGTTACAGTGACTACGTTTTAAACTGGCAAAGGTTTCCTCCATCAGTGTTTGTTGAGCATTTGATTTATAAATCTAAGATTTTATTAGATCATAATATTCTTATCATTTCCAAGTACTGTACATTCTTTGTGCGCATATGTCAATTGACTTATTACCCCAACTGGTAGTATAAACTTTGTTCTTAGATAAATATCTATCAAGTTCAAGTAAATTATCTATCTATCTATATACCATTTTTTTCCCGTTACAAGGGTGGTAGTTAAGTCAAAGGCACTCACCCACTCTCACCCATACCATCCCACCCATTCCACTTCCATCTACCATTCTTGTTTCCAAATAATTTAAGGGAGTAAAAAAGACGACAGAGGGAGAATGGAAAGAGCTGGAGAAGAAGGAGTAGAGGTGGTGCAGGAGAGTAGAGAGGGATATAGGAACAGAAGAGGAGGGAGCGGAGGAGTGAGTAAGTGAGAATGATGTGAGGGACAAAGAACAAAGAGGGGGGAGGAGGCAGATGGAGGGCCTAAGGAGATATGGAAGGAAGGAGGAAAGGGAGAAAGAAAAGAATGTGCAAAGAACGGACAAATGAATAAAGGAATATGTGAAAGGGAGGTAAGGAAGAAGAGGTTTAGAAGTGGGGCAAGGGAATAGAGAGAAAGAAGGAGAGAGGGAAGGAATGTCAAGATGAAATGAGTTGAGGATAAATGAGATGAGTGAATGGATGAGTGGGAGGGGCTCAGGAGCAGTCCGGGCTCACGTTGCCGAAAGGGTCGGTAGTTGGCGGCTTAGTGACGTCGTTAGGATTCTGAGCGACCCTCCAGCAACCGAGATAGTAACCGTTAGCTCAAAGAAGGGTTAAAACGTCGCTGAGCGGGAGTTAGAATGACACAGCCCGACTCGAGGAGGTTGTTGCACTGGCTATATTTCACGACGTCCTGCAGCTCATTCTTTACCATGAGCCTCAAAGGAAGAACATTTTTTCTTGTATCAACATACGCAGACTACAATTTTCCGGTGAGGGTCTCTCCGTTAGAGCTAAAAATGTCTTGGATGCTTAGAACAAGACATCCAGTATGAGAGAAGTACAAATGTTTACCACGAAAAGAAACTAGTGTGGGTGTCAGAGTGTTATTTACGCCAAGTACATAAGGAAGAGTGCCCAACATTTAAGATTGTTCCTTTGTTTCCTGTTTATCTCCAGTCGTCAAATGATGCAGATTATCATCATTCATTATATTTGAAATTGTAAATGAGGCTTTTGTAAACAACTTTAGAATCAGAAAGCCAAAGAATTCAGTGTATATCCCTTGTAACTGTTGTGTTACTCAAAGTCGCACATACTTGCAGAGAATCACACAGTGAGCATAATCTCTTTGTTGGGAGTTTGTGTCTTTTCTGATTTGCCTGACTTTCCGATCTGTATATTTTCTTAAACGTTTTTATTTCTGTATATTCTAAAGTGTTCTGTCTCGAAATATTTTTGGGACTGTTCCCTTGGATTCCTTCTTTGGAAATAACACTCAGCCTTTATCACACAAAGATCATAGTCGATCAATAAAGACACCACTGATGGAAAATGCCTGGTTCTGGCATCTTCATTGGTTAGCAGAAGTGCGTCTGTAAGCGAAAAACGCAATATTTATCCCCTTTATTGCGCTGGATTTTTCCTTTAACTGAATAAAACTTCCTGTAACGAGAGACAGAACAAATGTATAAGTAGATAACAGAAATTAGATATCTAATTGATCGGTGGCTATCATAAGAGTGTCCAAAATATAACAACATTAGCTTACCCCACAGAGATCTAACATGGAGCGAGATAACCGAGGCCGGAGCAAGAGGGACACAAACGCCAGACCCCCAGAGGAAGAACGTAGTCACTCAAGCGTGACAAGAGCCCCAGCATTAACCCTACCGCAACGTTTTTAAGACTTTAGTATTCATTCCAACTGCCACCATGAGATTCTATTCAGATCAAGGAACCCCCTATCAAAGTTAAAGGATGACATGCATATTGAGCCTATCTTGATTAACCCTTCCTCTTCGTTTGGTAAATTTCGTTTCAATTTCAGATGCTACCAGCCGATTTTATTCATCTGACGGAAATTCTCTTTTCAGCAAAGGGTTAGATGGGGTATAGGGTAGTGACAGGCTTTCACTAAGACTCTGAGGTCCAGACATCCTACTCTAGCGTTGACTCTCCGCTTCAACACTATGACATTCTAAACTTGATAGGCTTTTGTTTCAGCTATTACCAGTTGATTTCATTCACTTCGGGACCACTTTTTTCCCCGACCGTCCAAAGCCCGATGTCATCCTTGGCCCGTTTCTCAGGTGAATAGAACTGTCTTAAGGTAACCATACTGAAGTGTATAACCTCACCTACGTCACTTCATTGAAGAGGATGACTGTCAATTCTATGTTAATTCCTTTCGCGACGCTAATCACCAGCTGATAAAATCTTACGCTTAAAGAGTTTCTCGATTAAACACTTCAGTAGTGAAAGGGTCAATCACAGCTGACTGAAAGAGCCTAGTGGTAGTCAAGATAAAAGGAAAAGAGCCACCTGGTGTGAAAAGGCGTTCATCATTTAGATTAGAGTGACAGTCGACCCATTCATGCTGCAAACGAAATTCAACGATTGGTAACTTTTCACAGTCAGACCAGAGGAAGAATAGGACTATCAACGGGTGTGCGATCGCACAGTGACTGAAATAAAGCCAAGGCAATCGACTCAGAACTGTTTG
>NC_134786.1:20694868-20697368 GCF_046742065.1 Oratosquilla oratoria | reverse complement strand
CCACAAGGCTCCTAATCCTCCCCTCCACCTCATCCTACCTCTCATCCCCCTTCATGTTTCCCCTCATCCCCTCCCACCTACACACGACGCTCATATTACTTCAACCAAACCAGGAAGCAGAAGACGGCTGCGAATGTGGAAAACGTAATTTGAAGGTAAGGGAGGTAGAAATGACGGGGCTGAGAGTGAATGGGGTGAAAACGTGAAAGGTGAGAGTGGCGTTGGGAGAGGGGTGGGGTGGGCATACTGAAATATGTTACGGAGAATAAATTTGGGCGACCGAATGAAAAGACAATAGCGAGAGACTGGTGGAAATATGATAGGGTAGGTTCACTAAACATTACCGACAATGTATGTATGATGAAGTGGTTTGTAGGATGGTTATTTTAGAGGGGAGGGTTACAAGAGGATATGGGAGGTAGCTAAAAATAAATGGTATGAAACTGGGACCCATTCAGTGTTGTAGAAATACTTTCCCGCTTTGCATACTTACCAACTGTACTATCATGGCGAAGATGGGTTGAACGCAAAATTTCGTGTATATGTATGTAACTCGAGCATACAATATATAAGAAATGTTGCGCTCAACTTATATCTCTCTTGATAGCGCAATCGGTTAAACTACTGCCACTTCTTATGTACTAGCGGAGGTTCGAGTCCTTAGCTTTACCACGTACCAATTTCTGCATATATGCCTTTTCGAGTTTATCGATGTTGATGGCTTAGAATTAAAGTGGATTGTGGTTGATAAATGTAAATATGTTCACTGGTACCCATTCAGTGTTGTACAAATACTTTCCCTTGTTGCATACTTACTAATTGTACTATCATGGCGGAGATGGGTTGAACGTAAAATTTCGTGTATGTGTAGTGTATGTAACTTGAGCATACAAATATATAAGAAAAATTGCTCTTAACTTATATTTCTTGATAGCACAATCGGTTAAGTCACTGTCACTTCTTACGTGTTAGCCGAGGTTCGAGTCCTTAGCTGTACCACGTATCAATTTCTGCATGTATGCCCCCTCGAGTTTATCGATGTTGATGGCTTAGAATTAAAGTAAATCGTGGTTGATAAATGTATGTACATATACATATATGTAGCGTTTATATGCATATATACATATATATATATATATATATATATATATACATAAAAAGAGAGAGAGAGAGAGAGAGAGATGGGGGGGGGAGACTTAGGCACAGGAAAGGCCTACTCGAAAGGTCTACAGGAAGGCCCCACAATGGAGACATATGACATAGACACAATCTTTGGGGATTAAAGGGATTACACAGCAGGACGTGTCCTTGTCGTGTCGAGCGCGGCCATCCTCTATGGTGATGTGATGTCACAGAGTCTTGTGTATGAGTAGGCTGTACAAATGGAAAATGTGCTGTATAACGGTGCAAATGGAGGCTCAGGCTTGTGAAGTGTTTTGATAAACTGGTAGTTTATAGCTTGGACGCCACGGAATTAATTAGATAGTCTACTGGAAGATAGAGCAGAAGAAAGTCTCACCCGCTGAGGACTGTTTTAAGATAGTACGATTGCAAAAATCCAAATCTAGCGTATGATGTATGATTTATGCAAACATATCATTCGTTGGCATTAAGTTAATACTATCCTGTTTTAGAGAAAAACTGTTTTACCATGAATAAGCTACTGAATATCAATATATGCCACATACTCACCCTTGGTAGTAATTTTTTTCATAATTTGTAGACACTACGAGCCAGTTACGTTCATCATAGTACATTGTGACGATGTATTGATGCATAGGGAGGTATAGGACTGGTATCAATATGTACAAAGTCAATTATGGCTGTGTTAGGTGAGGATGGAAAGGAGAAGATGCTTTAAGGAACTGGAAGTTGTGTGTAGGCATACTTCGATGCTGTAATTTGTAAAGTCTGGTATAATCTCTCTGACCATTATTGAATAACCATGTACTGGTGTAGGAGATGGTGGAAGATGAGGAAGGCGCACAATGTAGCGATCATCAGATTAATGCTAAAGGGGTTTTGGTGCCGTGTTGATACCAGGAATGGTAAACGGCTGTTTATCAAATGAACACGAATAAGATGGGGATCCTGCATTGCAAGTCAATGAGAGTAATAGGCTTCAAAGTTGGATAAAAAAGAATACATGCTCAAAAAAATTTGTTTTCTTCAAGTCGATAGGTTTAACACCATCTCTTTTAAGAAATAAAAAGATAATATAAGAATAAACAAATAAACAAATAAGTAAGTGTATGTACAAATAAATACATATACGAATAATTATATAAATAAATTCATAGATGAATAAATTGATAACTGAATAAATATATCAGCAAATCGATAGATAAATAAATGAAACTATATAGATAGAAAAATCAAATAAAAACGTGTTTACAGTTGCAGGAAACTGGCCAAGGAAAAAGTAAGACATAATAAAAGAAGTTGGTGTGAAACACAAACAATGGTGAATGAGAGAAAAGGAGGAGAGAGAAATAAGAGG
>NC_134786.1:20674868-20677368 GCF_046742065.1 Oratosquilla oratoria | reverse complement strand
TAAATAGTAGGGAACCCGTGACCTTTGCCTTCTGCCCACGAGCATAAAGTAAACATGAACATGAAAGACATGAACGTAACACTTCCAACGTCATCAGCTGGAAGGTCTACGCCCATAGCAAGGTCAGATAGATGAGGGGGAGATCACTTTTCGTCATCGTATCTTCCTCCTCCCTCAACATCCTTCTCCCCAGTCTTCCCTACACCTCGTCTACCACTCTATCTTTTTTTTTTTCCTCTCATCATAATCGTTCCTCGTTCCTATTAAGTTATTTTCTTATTTTTGTTTTGTTTTAATTTTTATCACAGTTACCTTTGTGTACTTTCTCAGGCTTCCTTTTCCTATTTCTTAATTTTTCTTTTCTCTTCTCATTGTATCATCACGTCTATAGATTCACCTACCTTCTTGTTTTATATATCTATGTATTTTCATCCCCCATCGATCCCTTTCTCTTCTCTATCTTTTTCTATTTCATCCTCTAGGAGATTTGCTCCTTTTGCACTTCCTTGTGTTTACTTCATGCACAGTCCGTTCGAGCCGTGAATTTCTTGTATATGTGCTTGTGCAATGACCTCCGTCCCTTTCTATTTTCTTTGTTGCCAATTTCCTGCTTTGTTCCTGCTCCACGCTTTCTTTTTCCATCTCCTCGCCCTCATTTTTTTTCCTTTATTCATCATTATTTCTTCCCAATCTTTTCCCCATTCCTTTAGATTTCCTAGCCTCCTTTCATTTTCTCATTTTATCTTATTGTCGTACGTATACATAACCATCTCGTTCATTATTTTTTGCTATATTATTTCTCTTCATCCTTCATATCTCTTACATATTTTCTATCACTTCTTGATCTATTTCTATTTCCTAATACTCATTACGGATATTTTTTCACCATATCACAAGATTTATTCTCATACCTTCATCACTCCTCTCTACTCATTAGTACATTATTTATTCTTCAGGCATTTTGATCCTCTTGGAGATGATGACGCACTTCGTGGGTTATTTTTTTATATTCAGGGCTGACGACTGCATGTAGCTGAGAAGAATGGAACCTGAAGGAGCTCTGGACCAATGGAGACTCGTTTCTTGTTTGTCTTTGATAAGAACAGGATCCATTGAGTACTGTACGTCATTGTGTTGAAGGGGGTTAATGCTCCCAGGATTTTCGTCAAGTCTAACCACTGTTATGTTTTTTATTTTTGTTTCCTAAATTGCCTTTACCACTGCAACTGATAAGATCTGGTCGTTCTCATCATGACTGCGGAGTTTAACTAAAGATGTGTCTCTCTTACGTTCTAGAACTTGTAACTCCATATTGGTTGGTCTTTTAATTCAACACATCCAGTTCATCTAGGAGTAATAGATGCACATATTTTCATTCTTTTCATCATTCTTCTCACCTTCTCACCAGACGCCTGGTAGGCTAGTGCCTGTCAGCCACTGAGTCCCGATGAACGATTTTCCGCCATTCTTGTCGGTTCGCAAAGGTCTCTTCTCTCTCAATTTCAGTCAGGCTACTTCCCCTTGCCGCCAGTGCTTCCCCAACTCCTTCAACCCATCTCTTCCTTGGTCTTCCCACAGGTCTTCTTCCTTGAGGTCTATATTCCAGATATTTTCTCGGTAACTGGTTCTCGTTCATTCTTTGCACATGTCCATACCATCTTAGCTTGCTTCTCTCCACCATCTCCAAAACTGATACAACTCCCAGCTCTCTTCTTATATCATCATTCTTCAACCTGTCTCTCCTAGTCACTCCTTTAATCATTCTCAGCACCCTCATCTCTGCAGCCTGTATCTTTGATCTTGTTCTGCTTGTCAATGTCCAGGCTTCTGATCCATATGTCAGTATAGGTCTTAATATGGTGTTGTATATTGTTGTTTTACATTTTCTGGGGATATATTTGTCTTTCAGTAGTGGATATAGCATGCTTATATTTGAATTGTATTTACATATTCTATTGTTTAGTTCTATGTCCTGTCTATTTTCTTTTTCAAAACAAACTCCAAGATACTTAAAGTTGGTTACCTGCTTTAATCTCTCACTCCCCACCTCCACGTCCACTTCCACATTTCTTCTACCAACATACATAACTTCAGTTTTGTTTACATTTATTTTCATTTCCCTTGTTCTCAGCGTATTTTCCCATCTGTTCATTGCATTCTGTAGTTGTTGTTCATTGTCAGTGATAACTGCTATATCATCTGCATAAGCAAATGTGATTTCATTGTCGTCATCGCATATTTCTTTCATACATCTGTCCATATATATAATAAAGAGCAGCGGCGATATAACACCACCCTGCCTCACACCTGTTCTCACTTCGAACCATTCGCTCTCCATATCTCTTCCTCTAACTTTACTCATTGTCTCATGTAATATGCTTTTTATTGCCCTTTTTAGTTTACCAGGTATTCCATACTCTTCATGTCCCAATGCTTCCCACAGTTTCTTCCTAGGTACCCTGTCAAAAGCTTTCTCCATATCAATGAATACAGCATATTT
>NC_134786.1:20662368-20664868 GCF_046742065.1 Oratosquilla oratoria | reverse complement strand
TTCATGTGTCCACATATAATGACCAATATTCCTTTTTCATAAAAAACGACTAAGCCGTTTCCATAACTTTTCACAATCAGTTATCTCCATATTATCTATCATACGAATATAATCAACATTTTTGAATGTTCACACACTCAATTAATTCTATGCAACTGTTCACTCCACTAACCCCAGTCGATAAATAAAAAAAATAATTTGTTCAGTCTACCATATCACCAATAAAAAATTAATTATACGAAGTCCAATTCCACTCGTCACACACGCTGCCACCAACACCTACATGCCAATTAGATTATCTATGTGCGGCGCTTTCAGTGTCAGGCCGCGCGTGAATGTGGTCTGTGTGTTTGTGTATGTGTGTATGTGTGTGTGTGTGTGTGTATGTGTGTGTGTGTGTGTGTGTGTGTGTGTGTGTGTGTGTGTGTGTGTGTGTGTGTGTGTGTGTGTGTGTGTGTGTGTGTGTGTGTGTGTGTGTGTGTGTGTGTGTGTGTGTGTGTGTGTGTGTTTATGCATGTATGTGTGTGTGTACTTGTAATTCCGTGCATATATGGATACGAGCGTGCACACTATATATCTTTGGCAACGCAAAAATGGCTAATTCCTTCACACCTCAATCTCGTGATACACTTTCTTTGACCTTTAGGTAGTTTACGAAATTTCAATTTCAGACACCGTCATTAACACAAACCTCGGTCCTCCGATTAATTTATTTCACGGTCACGAACTTGCTCCGCGAAATCTACCCCATATGTCTTTGGGGCTTTTGAGTTTCTTTTGCTCTTGCAAAGAAATAGTAACGTGATCATTATTGGCGAAATTCAGCTTCGAAACCATAAACTTGTTTTGGGTTGTTGGGTTCAGTACTTTCCACATTAGACGGAACTCATGTTTGCCGTTTATCATCTCCAAGCGTTCGGTTAGCTTTCCTCTAAATTTTCTATCAACACCAGGAACAAAGAAGACGAAAACGAAAGAGAAAGAGGAGGAGGAGGAGGAGGAGGAGGAGGAGGAGGAGGAGGAGGAGGAGGGGGAGGAGGAGGAGGAGGAGAAAGAGAAGGGAAAGGAAAATGAGAAGGAGAAGGAGGAGACGGAGAAGGAGAAAGAAAAGGAAAAGGAGAGGAAGAAGGAGGAGGGGGAGAAGGAGAAAGAAAAGGAAAAGGAGAAGGAGAAGAAGGAGACGGACAAAGAAAAGGAGGAGGGGGAGGAGAAGGAGAAGAAGAAGAAGAAGAAGAAGAAGAAGAAGAAGAAGAATGAACAGTGCTTAGCAGACTCTTTCCTTTCTGGGTAAACTTTGCTCAGCTAAATAGAATCACTTAGTGAGTCAAATAATATAACATTGACATAGATAATTAATCAGAATAGTCATGACCCTCTGGCCCTGAAGTAATTATCCTTGGCTGCATGAAACTGGCTGGTGGTAGGAAGAACCAATGTAGAAATCATCAATGGCAGTGAAGGGGTAAAGACAATGTTATCATAATGACCTGCTCCAGTCTTCGAAAATGACCTTGTCCTTGGTTTCTTGTCACAAAAGACAGCTCAAAATTATTTACACTAATGTGACAGTCTTTTGTGTCTTGCAGTTTTGCTACAGCAGTATTGGGTGGACAGTTTATGGTTATAGTTCCATTAGACACAAGTCAGGGTCCAGTAGTCAAATACTACATTGTCGTTGGCTTGTTACTATTTTTATTCCAGGACATTTTATACTTAAGATATTCTGAGTAAGAAAGACATCCGGTAGAAGTTGAGAGATTGATTCTAGTTCATGTAGACGCCACAATAGGCCATGAAATTTATATCATTTATAATGTTTCGATGTATAAGCCAGCTTTATCTAATTTTATGAAATTGATACATGTTCAGAGACTTTGAAATCCTTTAACTTTTATAAAATTAACTCTTTATTATGAATAAGGTGAAAGTGCTCGACTGAAATTAAATTTCTAATCAATTACTAAATGCATGTGCCAAATTTTTCGTAAACATTTGAATGAATACTGAGTATAAGCGTCAAATGATCAATTCATTTGATCCTGAACGTTTCATTACTTTAAATGATCAAATATCATTATCCATATATCATTATCTATATTTGATAATATCTTACAAACCTACCTTTCCGTTGCAGTGAAATGTTTAAGTTCTCTTTATTAAAAAACAAGGAACTTATACTATGAAGAGCGTCACTAGAGCCAAAACCGTCACCTTGGCAAGGGATAGTTCTCAAGAGCCGTTGAAAATCGATGTAAAGTCAGTAGTATCGACGCCAAAGGCGACAAAGCGGCACACACTGTTTACATTGGAATCTTCCACGGCAATGACGTAGATCCAAGAACCCATTATGGCTGATTATCATTATCTTAGCCAGTCACGGCGGGTTTGGAACCTACGTCACCCAGGAGTCTCTAGAAGAATTGAAGAGTCTTGTGACGTCACGTCGTCCGTCTGGGTCTCGAAATTCGACCAAATTATGTGGGGCTTCTGTAACAATCGG
>NC_134786.1:20654868-20657368 GCF_046742065.1 Oratosquilla oratoria | reverse complement strand
AGCTACTAAATGTGGGTACATTCAAGGTGCACATACTTCAAAGACATTCTGATATATGTAATTTTTTAAAGTAAAGTAGTTATGATGTGTTCCTTTGATACAGGCTATGGAAGGGAAAGGCAGAGAAGGGCTGGGAGTGGAAGTGGGGAAGGTAAGGAAGCTAATCGAGAGGACAGGAGTGGGGAATCTGTTCGAGGTTCCTTGCTTGCTCTGGGCTGCGCGAGAGACTGCGTGGTCAGAGCAGTTCCAGGTCTAGCCTTTATGACTAGAATCTAATTAATGACAAAAGGGTCGAGTTCCTGCCTGCTTGAACTTACCAACGCAGGCACATAATTGCTCATGTACACAGAGACTGAACACACGCATGTAAGCTTATATATAAACACACACACACACACACACACACACACACACACACACACACACACACACACACACACACACACACACACACACACACACACACACACACACACACACACACACACACACACTCGGTGGCGCAGTTGGTAGAACGCTGAGCTGCCACGAAAGTGGCCCGCAGCTCCTGGTTCGAATCCTGCCCAGGGCCGAAATTATTTCGGTAATGCTGCGCTTCGGGTCGTTACTCTGACTCTCGTGGGCGGGGAGTTGGGGGTGTGTGTGTGTGAAAGGTCATAGCATTACCCATAGATCGGACCTACGACCTACACACACACACACACACACACACACACACACACACACACACACACACACACACACACACACACACACACACACACACACACACACACACACACACACACACATACACACATACACACACACACACATACACACACACATACATTCATATATATTCACGCATACAAATGCACAAACATTTGCAAACAAATGCACATTTCTTGTATATATCATGTATATAAAAGGGAAGGGAAATTCAAACGAAACACGGGGAATTACAGGCAACACCCGTGTGTGTGTGTATTTGGTTACGAATCTGACAGACGTGTTCATATGTGCAGGATGCAAACGTAAACATTTCGCCAAAATCTGTTCATTTTCACCACGCAAGACACAAGTTGTGTTAAGAGCGAAAATTCCCCAAAAGCAGGTACACAGGATAAAGAACAATAAATAAAAGTGAAAAAGGAGGATGCGCATGATAAGAATGATCGAAGAGCAGGAAAATGAAAAGTAAAAGTGTGAATAAAGGATTATGAAGAAAGAGGAAGAGAAATTAAAAGAAAATTGTGAATATTGAATGACTGTGGAAAAGGTACAACATGGGCAAGAAAATAAGAGAAATAGAGTAATTGGAAGGAATTTTGTCTTTGCTAACGATAGACAATTCTATTCAGATCAAAATCTGCCACTATAACAGAGGGGATGAATGAGATGGAACTGAAATTCGCAGTGTTTCAGAGTTCACTCTTTTTTGTTTTTGTTTTTTTACTGTTTTTTTTTCTCATTGTTACTGGTGACGTCTACGTTTCTTGTGCCTGTCGCCAACAAATTTTATACACCCAAGAAAGCCCTCTACATAGCAAAAGGGCCTCAAAGTCCAAGGAGTGTGAAGATGAGGAAGAGGGTGGGAGGGCAAACGAAGAAGATGCATGGGGGGGGGGAGGATGTATAAGATGGAGGAAGACAAGAAATCTCGTCCGGGTTGACCTAATGTGTGGTGATGTCCTCACTCACACTCACAGATAATTAATAATTCCCCTCCCTCTCCCCCGCTCCCCTTCTCCCCCTTCTTCTCTACTCCTCTCCCTTCACATCCTCCCAGCAACCTGCACCTACTCATCCTTTACAACCTGCCGTCTCAAGTCCACTGCGCATACAGTGAACACCTTCTCATATGAAATCTCCCAGAGCAACCTACAATCCTTTCCGTGGCCTCGCAAGGTTACTTCATAATGACAATATCCTTCTATTCTCAACCACCAGCTCCTCCTTACACTTATATAAGTTCAGCTATAATTTTCTGTTTAGACTTCGTGAATGATGCAACACCCTAGAAAACCAATTACAATATTTTACAATTATCCGCTAGAAAATACAGTATAATGATTTCGATTCTAATGCTATCTAGGGCTTTTCCGAGAGCTAGACAAAACTGACTGGTGTTAGACAGAAAAGAATTATAGAAGTTACAATAAGCAGCAAAAAGGTTTATCAACATAGAATAGCAGTGAAAGAGTTAGTCCAACTTTTCTATAAGCTCACATAAACATACATATACACGCACGCACACACACACACACACACACACACACACACACACACACACACACACACACACACACACACACACACACACACACACACACACACACACACACACACACACACACACACACACACACACACACACACACACACACACACACACACACACACACACACACACACACACACACACACACACACACACACACACACACACACACACACACGACTCTGTGGCGCAGTTGGTAGAGCGCTGGACTGGGAAGTACGTTAGTGCTCGCAGTAC
>NC_134786.1:20627368-20637368 GCF_046742065.1 Oratosquilla oratoria | reverse complement strand
TATTATTATTATTATTATTATTATTATTATTATTATTATCATTATTATCATTATTATCATTATCATTATTATCATTATTATCATTATTATCATTATTATCATTATTATTATTATTATTGTCATTATTATCATTATTATTATAATTATTATAATTATTATAATTATTATTATAATTATAATTATTATAATTATTATAATTATTATCATAATTATAATTATCATTATTATAATTATATTATAATTATATTATCATTATCATTATCATTATAAGTCTTATTATTATTATTATTATTATTATTATTATTATTATTATTATTATTATTATTATTATTATTATTATTATTATTATTATTATTATTATTAAAGAAGAAGAAGAAGAAAGAAGAAGAAGAAGAAGAAGAAAACGTGCTACACCGAAGAGCACATTTTCAATCAATGAAGGAACATGGAGTTGGTTACTGTAACAAGTTCCTTTCTGCACACACAAGCGAATGTATCCTGTTTTTTTAATTATATGGTAAAGGGAAAGTAAGAAAGCACAATCGCCTGTTGATATATACTCGTTTGTCTTTCATGAAATATTTGTCTCGACAAAAGTGAGTACTAGTAATTATACACAGTGAAAGGTTTTTATGTTAGATATAAAAGAAAAAATATAAGCTTTTGTTCCCAGCCATCTATCGGGTAACAATGTCTTCATCAGTACAAGATGAAACGCAACCTGTGTTCTGAACATTATCAACTTATTGGGAGACATGACAAATAATCGAGTAGGTTCACTTCTGCATTATGAAAACCTAGGATATTGCTTTTAGTCATTCTTCTATCACAACATTATAAGAAATTCCGAATGATCAATTTTGAACGAAAAAATATATATACATATATGTTATATTTACTAAATAACAATCCAATAGTAAATAGTTCTATATTGACAATGTATAGCTGCAGTATGAAAAAAGAATTGCTGTGTCAAAATTCTTATTCTTTTAACTTAAAAAAATGCAGCTTCAGCAAACCACTTGAATGTCGACATTAAGCCACACCGGCACGGTGGAAACCACGACGACGAAAGCAGCGCGCGCGAGACGGGAGAGTGGGGAGGCAAGCCACTGGAAGCGTCTTAGAGGACAAAGAAGGCATCTGGTAAAATGGAGTCGGCCGAATATGGCCCGCGGGAAAATAGTTCCTCGCAACTGTAACGAAATGAGAACTCTTTGGGGATGCCAAGATCAACAAGTGGCAATATTTGAGGTTATGCAACACGAAATAGCTCAGAAACGAACAATTTAATGAGTAGATTTAGTCACTAACTTGCCCGGATCTATTAAAGGGTTACATTCCATTGGGGTGTTGCAGAGTGTCGTAACTGCCACTCAAGCACACGCGGGTATTTAGCAACGCTGAAGGAGGACAATGAAGAAAGGTAAAAGAGGAGGAAAGGAAAAAAGGACGAGGAGGAGAAGAGGGACGTGGTGATGGAGAAAGAGAAAAAGAATGGAGGAAAGAGAGAAAATAAAGCGGAAGAGATAAAGATGGAGGGATAGTAACAGAAGGAGGAGATAAAAAAAGAAGAGGAGAAGTAAGAATTAGATGTAAGAGGGAGAGGAAGAGATAGAAAATTGTATGAATGAAGAGATTGAGATTCCCATCATTCAGAAGTAATCTACGGTATTGTAGTTTTTCATTCATTTCCTCCCCACACCTCACCACTTGTCCCAAAAGGCGGACGTGAGCATCAGGACTAAAATGATAAATGGCAACACAGCCACAGGTACAACGAACAGCACTATCGGTATCAGAATGTTTTGAGCTCTCATTTAAGATTACTGCACTTTATGAAGCGTGGAACCACCTCCAACTATGAGGACTTACCACCAACAAAGCCCTGACACCATTTTCCTTGTTAAATCAACGTGACAGCAAAGCATACATCACCCAGTAGTCACACTTTCTGTCATCTCATTTCAAATCTATTTAACAAAGAGAAGTTTTGCTACATTATTTTGTTCCTTTTGGATCTACTCAAACGTCAAATCAGAGCTTTAGAGTACAGGGGAATAGATGATATTGAATTAATCATCACAAAAGGCGAACCACTTTGAGCAATGGTTTCTGAGCAATACTGAGAAGTTCACGGCAGGAGGTGCTTAGCTGTGGCTGAGATCGTCACTTTTGATCAAATATTCTGAATGATGATAATGATAATAAAGATAAATAAATTCTGGCCTAATGAATCCTCAAAAGTTTTGCTTCTTTTTCCTAAAACTAACAAGAAACATTATTCCTTCATTATCGGGCGTGGTTTTCCTACATTTCATACTGCCCCTATCTATTTCCATGGTAACCCCTTCGACAGTGAAATGGCAAAAAAAAAAAAAAAAAAAAAAAAAAAGTCTTAGCAGTGTGTGCGTGCGTGCGTGCGTGTGTGTGTGTGTGTGTGTGTGTGTGTGTGTGTGTGTGTGTGTGTGTGTGTGTGTGTGTGTGTGTGTGTGTGTGTGTGTGTGTGTGTGTGTGTGTGTGTGTATGTGTGTGTGTGTGTGTGAGTGTGTGTGTGTGTGTGTGTGTGTGTGTGTGTGTGTGTGTGTGTGTGTGTGTGTGTGTGTGTGTGTGTGTGTGTGTGTGTGTGTGTATGTGTGTGTGTGTGTGAGTGTGTGTGTGTGTGTGTGTGTGTGTGTGTGTGTGTGTGTGTGTGTGTGTGTGTGTGTGTGTGTGTGTGTGTGTGTGTGTGTGTGTGTGTGTGTGTGTGTGTGTGTGTGTGTGTGTGTATGTGTGTGTGTGTGTGTCATTGCTATTGACTATTCATACATTTACTCCTGCAGCCGCTAGACAATTTTATTCAGCATAAGGAACCACGACACAACGAAATTGTTAATAGACGTGCAGATCCACAAGTAATAATAATAATAAAAAAAAAAATCAGGAGTCTCTGTCGTAATGTCACTACCACATTAATGACAGCCTGTTCTCTACTGTGACACTAACTTTTTGGATTTTGACATGGCGTGCCACACGATCTTTCTATGCGGGTGGGGATCAGACGCGGGCAGAGTAAGGTCAAGATTAATGGAGACACCATTAAACTCAGAGTTCACCTTTGGTCATGTAATAGGATCATCTGAGACTGTATCATAAAAATGAATAGATAAGTAGATAAATAGGCAAATATAAGAATAAATAAGTATATAGATAAACATTTCTAACCAAAAACAAAAGGTAAAAGTAATTTCTAAAATATTTTTGAAATAAATTTTACATAAGATGAATATCAATCTTAACCAGTCATGATGGCCTGCATTGTTGAGGTACAAAAGCTGCAGATGATGATAAATTTGCATCGGTAATCATTGTTGCTATCTATAGAAAGAGAAATATTAGAAACATTATTAATCATTCATAATTCTATGTAAATTTTGGGGATTATACATTCCCCACTATCGTACGTATGGCCTGAACAGAGTAACGATTATTTGGATCCTCATTCTGGTCATGACCATAACTTTTATTTAAATAAAATGTCTGTGCCTGTTGTTGAAAAAAAAAATTAAATACAGTGTGTTACTGCTCATTCACCCCTACTCTCACACTGCAGCTACCACCTCATGCATGAACCCTTAAGCCCAAGGATTGATTTAAGTCACCTGGCGATATCCAGACATGTATATCTAAGAATGATCCCCTGTCCTCTAAGGGTTAGCAATTTCATTCAGCTGAAGGGTATCTAAACTCCATTTCAGCCCATGTCTTCTCCTAATATGAATGAAATCAACCGGCACTAGACAAAAAAAAAAAAAACACGTCCGGGTCAACCTCCTCCCGACATGCGGACAAGTGCTCAAATTGCACAAGATTTGATCTGCAGAGGGAGTTCAGTCCTCCGCCGCAGTTCTGCAATACAACCGCTGCTTTACAGAACTGCAACGGGTCCGGAACACAGACTCATCTTACGTCACTGTCTTCACGAGCTCTGAATTTCAAGATCAACGGCATAAACAGGTACACTATTCACCCATGAACACAGTGGCAAATATCGTACATTCGGTTGAACGAATCGTTTAGCGAGGCTTCATTCAACTGAGGATTAGAGCCCGATAATTCTATTCACCCAAGGGATAAGACCCTGGACGAAGAAGACCTCAACAGATTAAAATTTCTCTTAGCCCAGTTGAACCTTTAGCTTCACCCCTTGCGTACTGGGTAGTATCAATCCTTCTATTCTGGCTACTGCCATTATATTCCATTCATCTATGGGGCACTTCTTCGGCAATGAAAGGGAAAAGCATCTTTATATAAATTCCCTCTAATCCAAATTGTACTTATATCTTCACTATGGCTACCCCCACACCATCTTTTCATATCTGTGGCGATCCCACAGTAAGGAAAAAGTTAAATCGACGGGTGTCGACTTGAATAAGATCTAGAATGCATATTACCGTGATAAACGTGTTAGTCATCAATTCTGTCGTTGTGATGACGCCCTCTGTAGGTTTTGATTTGGTTAACTCAAGACGATTTTATTCGGCCAAGGGCAGAACCTAGCGGGGAAGGAGCTAATACAAGGGCTCACGGTGAGGATTTTTGTTATGTCAAATGTCAAACAATTTTCTTCATATCAGGGTCGGATCTCCGGCGATCAATAGCCTATTCAGACTGAACCCCGATCATCTGGTTTTGAATCTTTTTTTTTTTTTTAACCCATAACCAGCGCTTCTACCCTAGGTAACAACACCGTGCCAAATAGGTGGATCCATAGAGAGGAGTAGCAGAAAGGAGAATTGTTAGAACTTAAAAAAAAAAAAAAAAAAAAAAAAAAAAAAATTGTAGATTGCTTTCCATTCATAAACGAAGGCTTTATGACTCTGGTCCGTAGGGGTATCACTGATTTCCCTAAAATATTGTGTGCGCCAAACTTAATCATCCAGGATCACCTGGTTTTTCTTGCAGTCGAATACATCGCAGCAGATGCCATGGGAAAAAATCCTTTAGTCGTCACCAATTTGATCTTATTAAAGCGAAGGACTTTCCAGCACAAAGGAAATGCTAAGCCTTTGTTCTATCTGCTTCCAGGCACTTTTATTCAGTTAATAAAAAACTCCTACGCAGCTTAAGAGTTAAAATATCCTCGATGAACTCCATCAGTCTCCAGAAAAATGTCCCCTTGTAAAGAACTGAACTAAATATATAAAATGATACAGTTGCGAAAATAGAATTACCTGGAAGCATCCAGGAATACATAAAAAGAGAAACAGGGTTAAAGGGAACCAATGCATTGGAGTTCTGGAGCAAAATGGGTGTAGGCAGAGTGGGCGTGGGCAGAAGAGGCGTGGGTAACAAGACGTGGGCGTGGGAGGCCTCCAGGGTTGGGATGGTCTCCTCTATGGCTAACTCCGAATTCCGACCGACGCCCACCCCGTGTTTCAGGCTCTTCGTTCAGCTTTCCAAAAAGTTTAGGACAAAAATCCCTCCCATCTCGGCTAACTGAAGAAGCTGGAAGGAACCCTGCCTGAGGAAGTATTCTAGTTACGAACTGATAAGTTTAATTTATGAATTATCTTCCTAACAGAGGCTCAGGAAAAACACACGCGCGCGCGACACACACACACACACACACACACACACACACACACACACACACACACACACACACACACACACACACACACACACACACACACATACAAAATGGAGATATCAAGAAAGGGAAAGGTTGCCACGCATTCTTGACACCAGAGGGGATTGTCCTTTGGTTTCAGATCTCTTTTATCAACAGGTAAACCTGTTACAAAGGTTCCTGGGGGGTTACTTATACTATTGTGAGAAACTTCAAGAACGGGAAAAAGGCTGTCCAAAAGCCTGCCATAAGCGAACGTAGGATTGGGGCATGGAACTGATGCATTGATTGAGGTTTCTGTTTTTCTTTAGAGGAGGAACACAAGTGAATGGAAAAGAGGAATCAAAGGAATTTTAGATAAAATTGAGCAAAGTTTGGAGAACACCGACAAAAGGGTGATTTAAAGACTGGAACAAAGTGAGTGGTGAAAGGAGGAGAAAGATCTACAAGAAAGGAGAGCAACCAAAGGAACACGCGAGTAAATTATACTGCCTTCTTAAATCTAAACAAAATTATCCGTGAATCTAAAACAACAGTCATCACATCGAAATTAATTGCAACTTAACATATTGTAGAGATTTCAATACAACATCTTAGGTTCTCACGAATCAATAGCAAAAGTGGCAAAGATAAGGATAAAGGACAATGAAAATGACGTCAACAGAAAAGAATGACGACAATAATGACGACATCGATATTGACATCGACATCGACATCAAAATTGCACTATCCCTATAAATGTACCTGTAGACATAGACATAGACATAGACATAGACATAGACATAGACATAGACATAGACATAGACATAGACATAGACATAGACATAGACATAGACATAGACATAGACATAGACATAGGCATAAGCATACGCATACGCATACGCATACGAATATGCATACGCATACGTATACACACACACATATACATACACATATATATACACATACCCATACACATACATATACACATATACATACACATACACAGACACATACACATACACATACACATACACATACACATACACATGCACATATACATACACGTACACATACACATGCACATAGACATGCACATACACATACACATGCACGTATAAGTATATATACACGTACACATACACATATACATGTATATGTACATACACATACACATACACATGCATATACACATACACATACACATACACATACACATACACATACACATACACATACACATAAACATACACATACACATACACATGCAAATACACATACACACATACAAATACTCATACACATAACATACACATACACATACACATGCAAATACACATACACAAACACATACAAATACTCATACACATACATATACACATACACATACACATACACATATACATGTACATATACATACACACACAAACACATACACATACATATAATCATACACATACACATACATATACACATGCAAATACACATACACAAACACATACATATACTCATACACATACACATACACATATACATGCACATATACATACACACAGAAACACACATACACATACATACAATCATACACATACACATATACATACACACACAAACACAAATACACAGATACACACGTACACGTACACGTACACGTGTACATACACATACACATACATATACATACACATGCACATACACAAACTCATAAAACACATGTACACACACACATATGCACATGCACATTAACAACAACATCGACAATAACGAAAACGACAACGACAGAATCAACGACATCGGAATCGCGTACGACCTTCACAATGACAGCGACAACGAGAACGACGACGACGATGGCAAGAGCAACAACAAAATTAACTGCAACAGCGACAAGGCAAATAATAACAGTAAAACCAACAACACCAACAACAAGGTAAAAAAATATTATATTTTCAAGTTACGCTAGAAAAGAGAAGATGAAGAAAAAAAATTACAACCTGTATGGAAATGTGATTTTTTTTTTTTTCGGTGACAACTAGTATTCACTCACAGCAAAAGTTCTAACACACCCAACACCTCCATTTAAACATTTAAATGTCTAGATACTGCTGCATTATTATTATTTTTTTGCTACGATGGCGCGTTTTACACATTAACTTCTTGGCTTTTACGTTTAAATGTACTCTATTCAAATGTGGTAATAATACTAAAATGTGTGAATTAAGAAAGGATCATCCAAATCGACTAAATATACAAGAATATTTAGACAAACTAGAGCAATGGTATAAAGATAGTTATAGAATCTATAAAAAAAAAAGCTTAACGTTTCATCTACAATCCAAAACAACACAAAGTATAACTACAACTACAAAGTATAACTACAGCTTATTAGGAAAAGCTTTAAACCAAAGTGGAGAGTGAAAAGTACGTCGATGTGATTATATCCTAATCGATAACGACCCAAAATCATTAAACATTATAAATCATCCCACGACAACGTATGATATGACTTTGAGACAAATATTCCAGTCCTTTTACTTTCGTCAGCTACCATAAACCAACTATATAGATAGTTAATTCTCCCACATCATAAGTGCTCATCCTATATGGTCCACGAATCTCATTAAATACTTTGGCAGGTGGATAAAGCTACAGCGGCAAGCTACAAAACTGACACGAGGCATGAGAAACAAATCATATGAAAACTGCATAGAACATTTGATCTGCTTTGATTACAAGGTCTAGTAATCTCCGCTTTCTATCTCTACTCCAAAACATCAACCAAGGACGAAAGACGTGAAGAGCTTCATCTAGCATCTCCGTGCAATGTATATTGTGACTAAACGTAAAAATGTTCCTAAATTATTTTCACTGATGACATTAGTATCACGTGTTCATGTCTCTATCAAATGAAGAAAGGTAATAGAAATGAATTATTTGTGAAACACCCAGAAGAGATTCTCTGGCTGGATTAGCTTATCAGTTACGAAGCATTTGACCTTAGTGCCCCCGAAGTTTAAAGACTTTGCCAGCTCTACCTTAGAATGCCGTAGATTCATCTCACTACCTTGTTCTGAAATATTGATTTTAGTTTTATATAAGACATTTTCGTACATCATGTAAAGAGCTTGTTGTTTTAACTACAGTTATTTGAAAAAAGTTTGAGTTGTTTGAATAACTCAAAACATTGTAATGAACATAGCCCCAGCTTCAATGTGGCTAGTCTTACAACGATAACGGTGTAAGGCTTCAACCCTTCCACATAAAACAGAAAGAAAGAAAGAAAGAAAGAAAGAAAGAAAGAAAAAAGAAAGATAGAAAGAAGGAAAGAAAGAAAGAAAGAAAGAAAGGAAGAAAGAGAGAAAGAAAGAAAGAAAGAAAGAAAAGAAAGAAGGAAGGAAAGAAAGAAAGAAAGAAGGAAAGAAAAAAGAAAAAAGAAAAAGAAAGAAAGAAAGAAAGAAAGAAAAAGAAAGAAAGAAAGAAAAAGAAAGAAAGAAAGAAGGAAAGAAAGAAAGAAAGAAAGAAAGAAAAGAAAAAAAAGAAAGAAAGATAGAAAGAAAGAAAGAAAAGAAGAAAGAAAGAAAGATCTCGTTCACAACCTCTATGACCTCAGCCATCTCCATTCCTCAGTTTAGTTCCGTGACCACAACCAGCGTGTAAACATTAAGATATCTCATTATACATTCCTTTCTATCCTCCTCCTCCATCACTTCATCGTGCCCTTCCTCCTGCTCCTCCTCCATCATCTCCTCGGGCTCCTCTTCCTCCTTTTCTATCACTCATTCGTATCCCTCTTCCTCCTCCTCCTCTTCCCCTACCCTTCTTCTTTCTCCTCCTTCTCTGTTTCCTCCTTCTCCTCTTTGATACACAATACCCTATGAAATGATATTCGATTCACAAATAGAAAATATCTCAAATGACCCACTCTAGGCCTCAAAGTAATGGACCATGAGGCGGTACCAATCTTTGAACCACTAGCTGCCGTCTGTAGATTTCAGAAAATGAATATACATCAATCACTAAAAGTTTATATATTCTAAAGCGGTTGCATTGACTACAATGTTCACCTTTTTAATATACAAACATTGTACATCCCTTGTGAGGAAATTGTGAATGTTTAAACTTTTGTTATTGATATTGTAACAACAGATCATTTGGTAGCCCAATAACAGCCACCAAAATTACATTTATAACATTATGTACAGCAGTTTAATAATGCTACGAATAATGTGACAAAAGTGTGGTATTGGTTCTCGATACATCAAAAGAAAACAGATGCCGATGGCCCACATCAATTACTTTGAGAAACGCTGGTCTGTGGAGTTACAATAACATTCTACATTCCACATGACAAACCCAGAGCTCGAACACGTTAGAGTACACACGCATGCACACGAACGTACACACACACACACA
>NC_134786.1:20617368-20622368 GCF_046742065.1 Oratosquilla oratoria | reverse complement strand
TTCACTCCCTCCACATCTGCCTTCCATACCTCTTTTACTAGTCTTTCTTCACTCATTCTTTCCATGTGTCCAAACCATCCTAATATTCTTTCATCAACCCTATCTCCCAGCTCCTTTTTCATCCCTGTTCTCCTCCTCACCTCCTCATTTCTCACTCTATCCAGCCTAGTAACCCCCACCATACTTCTCAGACACCTCATCTCAAACACATTCAAACTCCTTCTCTCTTCTTCTCTTATGTTCCACGTTTCTGCTCCATACAGTGCTGTTGGCACAATCACTCCTTCATACAGTCTCCTCTTCGCATCCATTGCTATATGTCTATTCCTCATTACGCTGTTTAATCCACCAAGGCATTTACTCGCTTCTCTCAATCTACATCCTACCTCCACCTTCACTCCACCTTTTCCTGCTACACTTGCACCCAAGTATCTAAAACTATCCACTTCCTCCAGTCGCTCTCCCTTAATGTTCACTTCCAGTCTACTGCCACTTTCACCCCTTGTACATCTCATCACCTTACTTTTACCCACATTTATCTTTAGCTTTCTTCTATCACATACTCTCCCAAACTCTGCCACCAACTTCCTCAATCCTTCCTCCGACCTTGCCACAAGCGCAGTGTTGTCCGCAAACAACAGCTGGCTCACCTCCCACTTTTCTCCATTTTCTTTAACCATCTCCAATCCCTGACCCACTACCCTAGCATTCACCTCTCACACCACCCCATCCATGTATAAGTTGAACAGCCAGGGCGACATAACGCATCCTTGACGAAGTCCCACCTTTACTTCAAACCACTCACTCTCTCCATTTCTAATCCTGACACAAGCTCTACTACTCTTATAAAAACTCTTGACAGCTCCCAAAAGCTTTCCTCCTATCCCATAAATCTGCATAACCTCCCACAGTGCCTTTCTGTCTACCCTATCATAAGCCTTTTCCAGATCCATAAAAGCCCAAAAAACATCCTTCCCCTTTCCTATAGCTTTCTCACATATCTGTCTTACCACAAAGATCTGATCTACATAACCTCTACCCGTCCTAAATCTACACTGTTCCTCACCAATTACTCCCTCTGTTCCTCTCCTAATCCTCTCAATCAAGATTCTCCCATAAGCCTTCCCTACTACACTTAACAGGCTAATCCCTCTGAAACTACTACATTAACACTTGTCCCCTTTTCCCTTGTAAAGAGGAACTATACAGGCACTTCTCCAGTCCTCCGGTACTCTACCCTCTCTCCAGCAAACATTAAATAACCTCACCAACCAGTCCACCATCACTGAACCTCCCTTTTTCAGAAATTCTGCATGGCATCCATCCAGACCAGGTGCCTTACCTGCTTTCATCATCTTAACAACTGCCTTCACCTCATCCTTCCTTATTTCTCTTCCATTTTCCTCACTCATCACTCTCATTTTCTTCGCATTTCCCACTGCAGCTATCTTTCCTTCCCTATCCTCCTTCACATTTAGCAACTCCCTAAAATATTCTGCCCATCTTCCCCTTACTGCCCTCTCTTCCATTATCATCTCTCCATCTGCACCTTTTACCTTTTCTTCCCTACTTGATTCGCCTCCTCTTCCTCTCTTAATTTCTTTCCAAAACATCTTTTTATTACTTTCAAAATTTTCTGTCATACTCTTACCCCATTTCACATCTGCTCTCCTCTTTGCCTCCTTTACCTTTTGCTTTACTTCTCTTTTCTTTTCTTTGTACGTCTCATATGACTCCCCCGTCCTCTTTTGTAACCAATCTGTGAATGCTCGCTTCTTCTCTTCTACAACCTTCTTTGCTTCCTCATCCCACCATTCACTACCCTTTCTTCTATTTCCCCCTGTCCTTCTTGTTCCACACACCATCCTTGCACACTTTAAGACTCCCTCCTTGAACCATCCCCATTCCTCCTCCACAACCATCTCTGCTCCATCCTTTACTCCCTCCCACTCCTCCTTCAGCTTCTTTTCGTACTCCTTCTCCTTTTCCTTTTCATTCAAGGAGTTCACTCTAAGAACCTCCCTACCTTTTGTCCCTTTCCTCTTTCTCTATCTATCCTCCACTCTCAGCTTACCTTCCACCAAAAAATGATCTGATATTCCCCCACCCTCTCCCCTTAGCACATGTACATCCTTAACTCTTCCTATCATAATCCTATTTACCACTACATAATCCATCAGCGCTCTATCTACCACCCTTCCCTCCACCACCCTCTCCCATGTGTACTTATGCTTGACTTTCTTCCGAAACACTGTATTTGCTATCATCAACTCTCTTTCTAGACACATTTCCACCATCAACTCTCCACTACGATTCTTTCCTGGAACTCCACACTTCCCAACCACTCCATCGATTGGACCATTTCCCACCCTCTATGCACTCATTTAAATCTATCCAAAAGGCCTCCCTTTCTTCCACGCTCTTCTCACTGCCAGGCCCATATGCACTTACAAAGACCCACATCTCCTTTCCCAGTTTCACCTTCATCCACATTATCCTTGAGGAAACCTCCTTCCACTCCACTACCTGTTTACCTATCTCCTCACTTACTAGAATAGCCACCCCTTCCCTCCCTCGCCCCTCTTCACTCCTGATAACCTCCCACTTACACTCCCAACCTTACACTCACCCTTCCCTTTCAACTTAGTTTCACTCAAAGCCAACACATCCATCTTTCTTCTCACAAACATACTACCTATCTCTTCCCTTTTACTCTCATCTGTACCACATCCACGCACATTAAAGAACCCAAACCTTAGGGTGCTGGTCCGAGGCCCTCCAGCACCCCTTATGCCTTCACTTTTGTTTTTAGGATATATGCCCCGTGGGGCTACAGGTAGAAGGATGCCTAGTCCCACTCCCCGTCCCTTTCTTCTCGCCTCTTACGATCCAAGTGGGATACTTGGTGGCAGTATTCTTTTCCCCCACCACAGGGAATTCCCCCATCACAGAAAGAGAATACTCAGAGAAATGGTACAGGACAGCAACAAGGGGTTGGGGGACAGCATAACGGAGGGACAGTCGTAGTATAAAAGTGTCATCATTTCTCTATGAACAGAGTTTTCTTCTATCATAGACAAAATGATGTGTGGCTCTGGTCCGTAGGGGCGCCCCATATAGACCCTAAAGTATCGACTGCATGCTACTTTGCCACAATAACAAGCAGCCAATACCCCAGACGCTAATCATATATATATATGTATATATATATATATATATATATATATATATACATATATATATATACATATATATATACATATATATATTTATATATATATATATATATATATATATATATATATGCAAAAATATCACAAATCCACGTCATCCAATAAATTGCTGATAACCAGAAAAGAAACCGGGAAAGAAACTATAATTCCCAAAGCGCTTTCGTGATATTACACATCATCAGGGGAATACAAAAGAAAAAAGTTACAGGAGTATGAAAATAAACTGTGAAAGGTACAGACAATGGACAATGAGAAAATGTAACAAGCAAACATTAAGGTACATAAAATCGAATAATTTCTGAAAAGATGTAATATGATTACAAATTTTATCAATGATGAAATGATCTAATTAGAAATACTATTACTAATATTAATGTTGGATCCTTCAGATTTTTTTTATTGAATAACTTTCAGTTATGTTCCTACTGGCAAATGAATCACAAGACATAATGGATGAAGCATTATTGATTGGTCTAATGCTTCATCCATTATGTCTTATGATTCATTTGCCAATAGAAACATCATTGAAAGTTGTTTGATAAAAAATCTGAAGGATCCAGCATTGATATTAGCAATGGTATTCTAAATTAGATCATTTTGTCATTGATAAAATTTGTAATCATATTACATCTTTTTAAAAATAATTTGATTTATGTATTTTAATGTTTGTTTGTTACATTTTCTCAATTTGGATTGTCTGTACCTTTCCCAGTTTATTTTCATACCTCTTATATACCTATTTATACCATTTGTCTTTTGTATTCCCCTGAATATGTGAAATATCACGAAAGCGCTTTGGGAATTATAGTTTTTTTCCGGTTTTCTTTGTGGTTATCAGCAATAAATATATATATATATATATATATATATATATATATATATATATATATATATATATATATATATATATATATATATACATGCAAACAAGTACATATACACGTCAACCAATATTAATACATGTCCACCATCATATGTGATCATAAGATTATTATCACTCACACATAATCCACGCCTCATTTATTTCTTATGACATTAAAACAATATTCCCTCTTGATTCGATGAGGCGTTCCTGGCACGGAAAAAGGTTAGCCAAGCGTAGTGCTTGTGACATTGAGGCGCGTCTTCAAGGGCAGTTTGATGCGTATTGCATCACCTTATCATCTCTCTCTGTGAGCACAGAAAGGTACGGAATTCAGACCTCTAAACACCTGACAATTAAATATATCTGACAATATATTGATACAGGAAACATGGTTCATAAATGCTTTATGTGTATGCATAATCTCTATACCCCATGAGCTACTTCAGATAGATAAGGTATTACGACCTTAGACTACGATCTGTAATTATCTTGAGTAAAGTCTTTTTCTTTAAGACGAAAAAAAAAAAAAATCCAAAACTTGTAAATATATATTATATAGATATATATATATATATATATATATATATATATATGTATATATATGCATATATATATATATATATATTTATATATATATATACATATATCCATATATATATATATATTTACATATATACATATATATAAATATATATGTATATATACATACATATATATATATATGCATATACATATATATATATATATATATATATATATATATATATACATATATATGTATATATATATAAGAAGAGAGAAAGTTGAGCTAGAGTCGTGGAACTCATCCAGAAAACAGGATTTCATGGGGAGCGACACCGTGCTCCTCCAGGGGATGATGGATGGACCTTCATGAGGGAGGT
>NC_134786.1:20589868-20607368 GCF_046742065.1 Oratosquilla oratoria | reverse complement strand
AAGAATAATAGAAAAAACAAGAAAGAAATACTGTTAAAAGGAACATGCTTAAAGAAGTTAAAGAGAAAGATATTAGTGAAAGGTCAGCCGCTGCCCAGAGGCCCCGAACAGATTGCAGAGGCGAGACGGCCCACACAAGGTCATGGGCAGGGATCGACCCTGGAGCGATGTTGCGGTCGAAGTGTGGATGCAAAAGGCGACTCAGTCCTTCTCGCATCATCTCGCTCGGATACAGGTCAAAGGTACTCCAGAAGCTGTAAGAGGACTTTTTTTTTGTGAGCAAAATACATTGTTGTTGGAACGTCAGTTATTTGGGTACAAGTTGTACGTGTCTTGACAGCGCAGAAATTATTTTTATTTACCGTTATCTTCTTTATCTGAGTTGATGCAACTTGGTCAGTGTGGTGCGATCTAACATAATCTAACATAACCCATCACGGCCTAAAGCAAATTAATTAAACCTAATAAGGCCTAACCTGATATGATCTAGTCTAACCTGACCTGACCTAACCAAGTCTAACTCAGCCCAACCTAAGCTAAGCTAAGCTAAGCTTAACTAAGCTAACCTAACCAAACTTAGCTTAACCAAATTAAGCCTAACCAAACCTAACTTAACCTAGCCGAACCTAAACTAATGGCAGTGCAAAAGCCCTCCCCGCATTTCGGAAACAGTGTTGGGATTTCTACTTTACAGGTGACATCTGGTAAGGCTTCCAGCCAAAAGGAGGGTAACAATGCGGGTGATGGAAGTCCCTGACACTCCATATACTATTGTGTCGCTTCCTGAAGTCCGCCGGTTATGGTAGCACAACCGGAAGAGCTCGATACCTCGCTAACCACTTCGTCAGCGATACTCATGACAGACGGACGGAAATGAAGTGTCAAAGTTTAAGGTTGCCAGTACTCGGAGCAGCCGGCAAAGTGACCTTTTTGAGAGCACTGCCTTGAGCGCGTAGTGAAAGTGGCGTTTATGATATAGATACAAGTATTGCCAGCCTTTACTAGCCATTAAGTCTGAATGCGAAAAGTCAATATTTGAACGGTAGAGGATACATAAAATTCAAACTTCATAGTGCGAACACAGTTACACAGTTAGAATTTATGAATGCCTTAATGTACACGCTGGATCGTAACACTCGATAGACAATAGTCTTTTGTGTGAAAGTTTTTCATGTACATAAAAAAAATGTACAAAGCGAAACGTCGTACTAAAAAATGCTCCGTCTTCATTTGTGGTGTTTATTTCGATAGGATAGTATTTTCGTTCCATAACGAGACACTCAAAACAACTGAAGCATATTACAGATTAACTCATTTAATTTTATGTTATTCAGAGCAAAATTCGTAAGTTATGCCAGTATCCATATAACCAAAATATAACCGAAGTCAATGAAACATTTTTAGTCATGGGCAGAACTTAAAAAAAACAAATGATAATAATAATAATAATAATAAAAATAAATAAATAAATAAATAAATAAATAAATAAATAAATAAATAAATAAATAAATAAATAAATAAATAAATAAATAAATAAATAAATAAATAAATAAATAAATAAAATAAAATCAGGAATAACTTACAACAGAATATGGAAGGCATGGTATATATTCAAAGTGGTTAGCAACGGTCCTCACATCCTCCCATATATATTTCTCTAGGAAGATTAGTGACATTACTGTCTGTGTTGTATGAGCGTAGAACTGTTTCTGTCTCACCGGCCTATTATAGTCGGAGGAAAGAAGTCGCTGATTACCAGCTTTCCTTTATTGAAATAAAATTAAAGTTGACAGATATATCTTGAGCCCTGTCCGGAGACGGAGTGTGAGCCCCTCATTGAGAACATTGACTGGATTCGAAAACGGGCCACAGGGAGATTATTCTCCCTGATGTCCCTCTCTCATGGCCATCACTTGCAGGCACCCGTTGTTGGTCCGGTACGTGAAGAACTAAACAAGACCATGATTCCATTGTATACATTCATTAAAAAGCATGATATAGAACATGTCTTGTAGTAAAAAGAAAGTCAGAGAAAAGGAGGTAATCTTTCAATGAAGAAAAGAGCTTAGCTATTGCAAAGAGGTCAAGGAATAATCTGACCTCGTTGATGATCAAGACGTCTTCTATCAGTTTGCTTATACAATTTAAGTCATTGTAATTATAACAGCGAAAAAAGTGGTAATTAGGAGCACCTAATGTACTACACCATATAATTATCCAAGAAGAACTTGCTTCGTCACTGTACAAACGTATTTGTTTTGTGTAGAGGTCACAACGAAGACATGAAAAGAAAGTTGATGTGATACAATACTGTACACCCAAAAAAATAACTCGCATAAGGTGTTAAGGCGCCGGCGGTTAACATCACGCTAAATTTTACCCACTACACTGTGCTCAAGCTGAAAGTACCACAGCTATGTAAAACCATTGTACCCAATGAAAAGCAGTTGAGTGAATTACATTCTATTATCTGCATTGTTGCTAAAGATAAATGTAATTATGAAATATGTAATCGTAATCATTACGTGCCAAAGCCGTCAAAGCAACGCAAATGTTTTTAAATATCTTTAGAGAGAAACTATCAGAGAAGATCAATACACACGTGACTTATGGAACGCTATTTGTAAACCTTACATCGACATTATTTGTATCACAGGATTTCGATTTACTCAATGTGTATGATATTTCGTAACCAAAAACAAAATAATAATTTAACCTAGGCCTTCACTAATGGTGTGGTTACAGAAAATGCCAATTGAAAGCTTCATGAGGCTTGTACAACAGGGATCTATCACGGTCCCATACGCAAAATAATATCTTAAAAAATAGCTTTGCTCAGGGCTGATAGTAAGTATTGTGAAATGCACGTAATAGAGAACAGGTAAAAATATTCGTATGTATAGGGCTGTAATCTAACACTTAAGAATATACATAAATAAACAGGTAACAGGGAACGCAGAATGTTTTATGTAACAATAGGTATACAAACCATACGGTAACAGCATAAGCATAATTACGATAAAAACAAAACAGATGTTCGAAGCTAGAGCAACATACGACGTTAACTTCAGCAACTGATAACGACTTAAATCCTGACATCAGCTCATAATGACTCAAAGCCCAACAACAGCTGTGTAAAACCACAGATAATCACTCGGTACATGGAACCGCTTGAACATCGACAATGATAACTGCAGCAGCAATTAAGTAATAGCTGTTAGAACATGAGCCCCACAAACAATGAGAGGGAAACAAAGAGGAAAGAACAAGACCAAGGAAGAGGTAATGAGAAATACTGTTCTATTAATGACGCCTGCCTTAGCGAGTGGAACACTAGTGTAATTATCTGTACTTCCATTCCTTTTTCTTTTTTGTTAACTTTCTCATTGTTCAATGTCAGGCACGAGTTAGGTCTTGAACTCAATATCAGGTTTCTCTCATTGGCCGTCAGAGGGCAGGGAAGGAGTGAGTAAAAGAGGTTAGGGGGGAGTGGAGGGGGAGAGATAAGTCGTGGAAGGTCAGTTTGGCACAGGCTTCAAAAGGAGACACCGAGGTAGGGGAGCTCTGGGCATGATAGATTTCAGGTGCAATATGGAACTTATGTTGTAAGAAAGAACGATACATGGGAGGGAAAAATGACTACCTGAAACTGTCAAAGGGACGAGACGGGAAGAGCTGAAGGCACTTCAGGACAAGAACCGTTATAGACTAATACTGGATAGACAGTGGCAACAGCAGTCATTGTTTATCAACCACACCGTTGTGGTGACTTCTCATTAGCTTAAGAATCGTCTGATGACAAGAGTAATGGTGATAGCCATATCCCCAGGCGGCGACGTCTCTCCAGCTGAATAAAATCGTCTGGCGTTGGCTAGAATAAAATCCTATGGGATGTCAATATAAAAAGCAACTATCCTGTCCTCTATAATACATTGATATCCCCTCAGTTTGATCAAATCATTTGACGATGGCCAGGATTAAGTCGACAGAATACGTCGTTTTGTTGACGTGATGAATTGAAATAGTTCTGACCTTTTCGCTGCAGTAACGCCCCCTTTAAATAAATAAATTTGTCTGGCGTCAGCCTGAATAAGCGCCCTAAAGAGCGTCAACCTTCGGACAGGGTGAGTCGAGTTGATTTCAACAGCTTCACTGTGATGTCTCTTCAACTGAATAGCATCATCTAGCGCTGTCTCAAAATAAAATTACCATATCTAAAAGTCTAAGCGCTTAATCTATTCCATGTCCTAGCGTTCCTCTCCAACCGAATAAAGCCATTTAACGCTGATAAACATGAAATTCCCTAAGTTCCCCACGATGGGAGTCTTGTGCCCCATAATACATTATCATAATTTCAGTTGACGAAGTTTTCTTGCGCTATGAAGCCCGGGTGGCTCAGTAGTAGCGTTTTCGCTTCGAGCGAGAGCGATCCGTGTTTAAATCATGAGGAATTTTGACTGCAACAAACAGTGCTTCTATCCTTGGGGGCAAAGCAAAAAAAAAAAAAATAAAAAGAAAAAAAAGTGGAGTCATACAAGTGGAAAAGGAGATATTTTAGTGGGTAACAAAAGAATGGGATAGTGTTTTTTTTATAGACATTCTTTTCCGACCATAAAAGAATAATGACTAACTTGATCCGTTATAATGTCATTAAAGTTCTTAGAATACTGACTGCAAAAAATATCCAGCCAATACTCCGCGAGGGTTTGATACCCAATGATGGACATAAAAATCCTTGCCGTCAGCAAGCCTTCATACGATGTAATTCTCTTGGGTGAATAAGATCATTGTGTGTTAGCCAAGACTATTATAATCCGCAGGGAGTCTCCCACACAGCAAAGGGGTCAGTTAAGTGGAACTGCATAGCATTAGCTGGAGCAGGTCTCACCAAAGTTTTTCACGGCGAGCTAGAAAGTTAGGAGGAGGACAAGCGCGGTCCGCATAGCAACTGTTTATTTACACATTGAATATTCTACGAAAGAAGTTTTAGGAAAATAATATAAATAAAAAGTACATTAACAGTGAGGTGGCGGGCCGGATGAACTGACCTCGTGGGCCGTAGTTTGGTGACCCCTGAGTCAGAGTGAAGCAAAACCGAGCATCATTATGGGATTAAGGATCTTGTTGAGATAAAAGCATCGCCAGCAGACCTGAATTTTATCTCCAAGTCCATTCATATATCTATATCATTAGCATATCAAACAGGTATATTGAAAAAGAACCCCAAATGAACTGCAATTAGAGAATGTTTGATACACACACACACACACACACACACACACGCACGCAGACACACACACACACACACACACACACACACACACACACACACACACACACACACACACACACACACACACACACACACACACACACACACACATACACACACATGCACAAACACAGACACATACACACACCTTCACACACACAGACACGCATACACACACACACACACATACACACACAAACACATACATACGCACACACATACACATACACACACACACACACACACACACACACACACACACACACACACACACACACACACACACACACACACACACACACACACACACACACACACACACACACACGCACGCACGAACGCGCACACACACACACAAAAACACACCCAAATGAAGAGAAAAGAAAGCTGTACAACCCACGTCAGGGGAAATTAAGGCTCGCACGAAAGCAAGTGTCTTTCACCATCAGCCGTTGCCAAACAGCATTGCCGGTAAGTTTTTTCTAAGTTCTTTCATGTGTTGATATAAACTGAACTCTACAAACCAAAGAGATCAGTACTACTGACAAAATCGTGGTGCATGACCACGGTAAAAAAAAAAAAAAAAAAAAAAAAAAACTGAGGTGCCAATAAGCCCTTGTTTGATGCCTTCTTGTGGTTGTTTGGGTAATAGGAGAGGACTGGCCTGTCTGATGCTGCGGGCTCAAAACAATGGTTAAAACCTCAGCATAATCTCTATGGGAATGCGGTCGAAAGAGTTTGAGTCACTTTTACCAAAGGATTGGGACAATGTGGCAAAAAAAAAAAAATCGTATCATAATTCGATGTTCAGTGGATGCGACATTAATTTCTTTGCTACCGGATGCACTACACACATATGAATCAAGTAACCTAGCGACAGGTAGAATAAAAGAGTAAAGTCCAATAGCTACAGAAAAGATTAAAACTTTATTGCTATTCACTCGATTTGCCGGGTTATTGTGCTCCTGTTGAAAGACGATATTGAATTCATAGACTTCACCGTTATTCAGACAAGTTGTTCCTGTGTTGAAGGTTCCTTTAACCTTTCCACCTCGGCTCTTTTAACCTTCGCGCGACATAATCTTCGATCTTCGGCTAAATACTTCTAGGTCCTCGTGTAAAGGTAATCACATTATTTTTCAGCCCTTCTATACAAAGTGGCACTTTTCTTTTTATTCTGGGTGCCACCAGACAATTCTATTTACCTCCGTAGTGACTGGAAGGGGACTGTAGCTCATCGCAATTGATGAGCTGTAAGGGGAAGGAATAGAAAACCAGACGAATGGTGAAAGCATTTTACATCAATACTGCGAGACAACAAATTACAGAGAGTATTTTTTTTTCTGGCAAATGTTATAGCCAGGTTAAAAGAGTACAAGAACAAAATTGGAATGAACGGATCGGCCGATGATTATCTGGGAGAGGACACAACCGTGATGAACGCGGCAGAAGACAATGAACAGTTGAACAGATGAAAGTGTGATGACGGAGCCTATGGTATGGATGAGGACAGTCATTTTCCAGTGACCTCGCCTAATTCTTGGGATGTGTATAATCTCGTACTTCTGTTTGTCAATTATTCTGTATAGACAGATCTCCAGCTCAAATGTAGGATTAAAATATCCTAGCTTTCTCGTACATCTACCATCTGCACATACACATGACTGGCTCAAGTTCCCTTTCTAACAGCTTCATCTATATTTCTTTTACCTTTTCGTTTATGGAGATCTGGCAACAAGCAACTGCTCCCTTCCTCTCATTACTTTCATCCAGTGACAGAAACAGTTCAAAGTTTCTTTTCGGAGAGATCTGTGTAAAGGCCTGAGGACCACTTCCAACTAGTGTCTAGCAGCGGGTTTCCAGTAAGTGAAATTCAAGGCAACACTTACTATCATTATCATTTTACTTTCAACCTCCTCCTTTCACAAACCCTTTCAAACCTAGTCACCAACTGCTTCAATATTTTCCCAGGAAAAAAAAAAAAAAATGCAGGGTCCATTAGCAGACAGCAACTGGTTCACTTCCAACGTCTCTCCATCCTCACCCACTACTTCCAAAGCTCTGTCTAACACTTTTGCAGTTATCTTCCTTACCACCCTATCTATATATACGTTGAACAACCAGGGCCCCATCACACAATCGTAACGCAGTCCAACATTCACCTTAAACTATTCACTCTCTATTTCTGATTTTTACACATACCTTAATACTTATGAAAATCATTTTATTAACTTCAACAGACTTCTCCTTGTACACAAGATATATACACAGTACACTCCTCACTATCTATCAACACTATCATCCGCCTTCTCTTACGACGGGTACCTGCTATATATAGATAGATAGATAGATAGATAGATAGATAGATAGATAGATAGATAGATAGATAGATGGATAGATATATAGATAGATAGATAGATAGATAGATAGATAGATAGATAGATAGATAGATAGATAGATAGATAGATAGATAGATAGATAGATAGATAGATAGATAGATAGATAGATATATTGATAGATAGATAGATAGATAGATAGATAGATAGATAGATAGATAGATAGATAGATAGATACTCTGATGAATGAATTGATAGACATATAGATATTTAGATACATAGATAGCTTGACACTACACATATATATTGCAGCTTTCCAACGCTTGACTCCTAAGTGGTGTACAGTTTGGCTGGTGAACACGCACCACTGCTATCCCGGAGCGACGCCCGATCTCGGCCGCGCCAAGAGACACCGCCCATTCGGCTGCGCTCGCTTGTCCTCGCTCTTTTTGTTTTTCCACTTGATGTCCTTTTCATAGCTCCTCCTCTCTTCTTGTTTCCCAACACTGAACTCTTCTATCTCCTATTTCCTTATTTACTTTTTTTCGGAACAGATGAAACCCTTTTGGTAAATTCCTCATTTTTTTTTTTTTTTTTATCCATTTGGCCTTCGTTCTTGTTTTTAATTAATATTAGGTCCTGTCCTGTTCCTTCTTTAGGCATTATTTTATACCAAACTAGTTTGGCATGCGGCCGAAACCATCACCTTTGCCCTATGTACTTCGACTGGAGGAGCAAATAACAGTCACAGCTAGAAATGAAGTAGGCTTGAACTCGTGGCTAGGAATATGTTACACCCACAAACTTACGATGACACACCCACCCTACTTGACACGTGACATAACACATTATACCACATCCTTATGTGTCGGATAATGATAAACTTGTATGTACTGTATAAAGATGTGACAAAGATTTTTTTGTCATATAAGCGGTGCGAGATACAATCACGGATGGGAATGTCACGTTTTCTTGTTCGTGTGACACAACACATTTTGGTTTGTCCTGTGTTCTCTTGGCGTGTCGTTTGATGTGTCACTGTGGGTTGTTCTGCCCAGTTGAAGAGCATCGTTAAATCACGTGGAAGCACACACTTGCGAGGGCTTTGCCCCGTGAACTTTGGGTAAGTGGCGTGACGTAATATATGAAGCATTTTGTCACGTGTGACGTAGGTACGTGACAAATTACTCAGTGAAGCGTCTTGCCATGTGTGACGAAGCTGCATTACAGATGCTATCATGATACACATTCTTACACAATATGTCATGTAAGAAAATATACACATACGCACACACAGACACACACACGCACACACACACACGCGCACACACACACACACACACACACACACACACACACACACACACACACACACACACACACACAAACACACATACACACACACACACACACACACACACACACACACACACACACACACACACACACACACACACACAAACACACACACACACACACACACACACACACACACACACACACACACAAATATGAAGAACATCATCTAGGGGGTGACACTTCCATTAGGCGTCCAAGTCGGTATGGGTTGAGCATGCTCAACAGCCTCCTCACTAGTCCCTTCCGTGAAGTGGCGGGACCCGCACGAAGAAGTCCAGACGCTGGAGAGGTAGCCACATAGTGAACCAGCGTGTTGGCCCCCACCGCGCCGCAGTGTGGGCAGTCCTCATGACGTCCCGCCACTTTCCAGAAACACCGATACCCCAGCCGAAGGCGATGAAGGACCACTTCTTGCACCCTGGAGAGGCGCATTCCTGAGGCAAGCTTCTCGTAGTTTGATGTCTTCTGGTACCACAAGGCTGACGGCCTCCTGGGCACCATCCGTTTGTCATTCTTTAGCTCCCGCCGGGTCAGTGTTCTTACAGCAATGGTCAAGATCTCTGCCCGACTCAGGAGCACACCAATACCGGTATCAATGTGGTGACTGGCCGCTGCTTTCCTGGCCTCTCTGTCTGCCTCCTCGTTCTCCGGCAGACCGATGTGTCTGGGAACCCAATTTAGGACGACTAACCGTCCTTGCTCATGGAGGGACCTAATCTGAAACAGCAAAAGAGTCATTAGGTGCACACAGTCTTGATGTAGGTCTTTAGCGATAGTTTGAATCAATGACAAACTCTCAGTATGAATTACAACGTGGCTTTGGTGGGTGTTGAGAGCGTGGGTCAGTGCTAGTCCCACTGCAAGTCCCTCCGCTTGCATTGAGCAGCGAGTGCCCAACACCCTTACTCCCTGTCGTGTGTCGTGTGTGACAAACGCTGCACCCGCCGTCTTGCGCTAAGCATCTACTGATCCATCCGTGTAGTACACCACGCAGTTTTCAGGTGTGACGGCCCTTATAGTCTCTGCTTTCGCCCGCAGCTGCGGTAGTGGTGCATTACGTATCATCGCCATTATGGAGATTTTGGCTGGTAGATTCTCCCAGGGAGGAGGGTGCACATATCCGTCCACCGGCATATCCATCCTTTTTAGTAGTATGAGGTCCTGCAGGTGTAAGTCCCTGATCCGTCGCACAAGCCTCGCCGACCATCTGTTCATCGGGAAGACTTCGGGGTCTTACTGCAGAGCCGCGATTATCCTTCGCTGTAAGGAGTCATGCTGCCTTTGGATGACTCTGGTAGCGAAGGCGGCCACACGTTCCGAGATCCTGGCACTGACCGGGAGTATCCCCGTTTCCTGTTGCATGTTGGCAACCAGGGTCCAGGGTGGGGTACCAAGTATGACGCGCAGGGCCCGATTTTGTACTGCGTCTATCTTGGATAGCTGGTTCTCAGGGAGATTAGCAAAGGCAGCGCTGGCATAGTCCATCAGTGGTCTCACCGCGCTGATGTAAAAGCTCCTGAGAACAGCACTGGTGGCCCCAGCTTCTCTGGTTACCAAAGACCTCATGATTTTGATCCGGGCAAGGGGCCTCTCCCAAAAGGTAGGCCACCTCTGTCTTAAATGACAGCCTGGAGTCTATCCACACACCAAGGTACATGTGCGCTCTTACCCACAACCTCATGCCCCTGTAGGAGTAACCTATTTGCCGGGGGCATTTTACTGCCAAAGCACATGGCTTTGGTCTTTGGCAACTCATTGTACCTCGTGGATATGTCGTCAAGGCATTTTTGTGCCCTCCTAAACTTGGCGCCTCTCCCTTTCACCACTAGGGCGACATCGTCCGCATAGGATATCAGATGTCGTCCTGTAGGTAAAGGAATGGCAAGCAGTTCTGCCATTAGCACATTGAACAGGATAGGGCGTATCACCCCACCCTGTGGTGTACCGTTCTCCAAGGGATGGTAGATGGACACAGCTCCCTGTAGTCGGACCCTGGCTCTCCTGTTAGACAGGTAGTCCGCTATCCTCTGTGGCAGATTTTATGGACAATATATACCCCAGTACTGACTCATCTTGCCGGCCGTCTAGGAAAGGAACCCGCTGATTGGTCAGTGGTTCGCGATCTCTTGCGTGTTAGCGCAGCTAAAGTCAATCTAGCTGCGGGTCGCGCTAGGCTAACGTATCCTTCCCGGTGATTGGTGACTTGGTTCGTTGAGATGTGTGCGGCTTCTATGGTTTTTCTTATTCTCTTTTCCAGTCCTTTGTGGGGAACCTCGACGTCGTTCCAGTTGGGGAGATGCCCGTGAATAAGAGGAAGAACAAGAATGTCATAAACCAGAACAGAATTGTGTACAAGATTCCGTGTGGAGGTTGTCCGGCCGCGTACTATGGAGAGTCATCGCGTGGCTTCGAAAAAAGGGTGTAAGAACACAAGAGTGATCTACGCCACCACAGAATATCTAACTTTTTGGTGGTACACGTAAATACACACAGGGATCTCCCCAACTGGAACGACATCGAGGTTCCCCTCAAAGGACTGGAAAAGATGATACAAAACTGTGCGGAGTGGCAAATGATCACCCAAACCAATTAGATATTCAAGAAGATTTAGATAAATTACAGCAATGGTCTGAAAAGTGGCTAATGAAATTTAACACAAGTAAATGCAAGGTAATGCACATAGGTAAAAATAACAGTAAGTACGATTACAAGTTATTTGGAATTTCGTTAACAAAAGTGGATAGTGAAAAAGATCTCGGCGTAATTATCAGTAACGACCTCAAATCATCCAAGCAGTGTATTTCAGCCTCTGAGAAAGCAAATAAGATTCTGGGATTGATTGCGCGATCTTTTGATTTCAAAAGTCCATCACTCATTAACAAGATATATAAATCGTTAGTTCGTCCACATTTGGAATATGCTGTTTCCGTATGGTCACCGAATCTCATTAAAGACATTGACAGACTGGAAAAAGTACAACGGCGAGCCACAAAACTGATTCCAAATATCAAAAATAAATCATACGAAAATCGACTTAAGCACATGAATCTGTTTTCCCTAAAAAAGCGTAGACTCAGAGGTGACTTGATACAGGTCTTTAAGGTTTTAAAGGGAATTGACAACATCAAAAGTGACCAGATTTTCACATTGAATGAGAATCAGACAAGAAACAATGGTCTCAAACTGTCCGGAAATAGATTCAATTTGGAAGTAGGTAGAAACAACTTTGCCAACCGTGTAGTTAATGAATGGAATAAACTTCCTGCACAGGTAGTGCAATGTAGTTCAGTTCGAATCTTTAAGAATCATTTAGATAAATACCTAAGTAAGATGCTGTAATGATTATGATTTATGTTATATTATTTGTTTTTGTTTTGTTATAATTTGTCTGTCTGATTTTCATTTATTATTAGTTATATGTCAATTTATTATCATTTACTATTTACCTGTTTGTTTATTATTTTAACTATACCTATGCATTTATTTATGTATTTTATTTGTTATTTACATTATTATAGTTTTTATTTTTTATTAATATGATTTTTTTTTTTTTTTTTTTTTTTTTTTTGCATCCGACCTAGATATGGATCAAAAGGTCTCCTGTCGGCATGCTCCGCCTTTGTAATCCTTTGTAAGAGAAGAAGAAAAACACTGGCCAATCATCGGGCTCAACAAAAGACTATCCAGTTTGTGCAATCGACCCTTTGAAGATTTTCAAAGAATAATTCTTCAAAAACATATTGATATTACAAAAATTGAAGTGCACGAGTTATTCAAAGTGTATGGGAAGAAAAGACGTGAGTTTGACCGGGCGATCCCTTTGGAATGGAAAGTGAGTTTGTTAGATTATTGCTATGGCAAAATGAGGTTAGTGTGCCACACTCTGACAATCAAATTAGATAAGAAACTTGATAACTTAATCAAGGAAAGTGAGTGGACCAAAAATGCCAACACTAATTTTGTGATAAATTTATCAAATAAACAATTAAGTGAAGATGCCAAATGTGCCCTGGGGTATGGTCTTAGTTTTGCCGTTTCCAAACAGTTGGACAGTGTGAGCGTTGCGCAAGGTTTTTGTAATTTTGAAAAGTTTGGAAATGTGCCCATTGAAGACATTAACATTAGTAAAGGTTTGGTTTATAGTTCCATGTCATCAACCAACCAACCTACATGCCCCAAACGTTTTCTCATGGCTTACGACAAATTGAAAAAGGATGATGAATTACATGTGACTAAAGCTGATAAAAGTAATAGTGTTGTCATTATGAACAAAAAGGATTATATTGACAAAATGGATGACCTCTTAGATGACAAAAATACGTACACTAAATTAAAGAAAAACCGTTTAGATGTTGTCAATAAGAATTTCAATACTAAGTTAAAAAGCATTTTAAAAGGACATGACATTTTGATCAAGCAGCTCTCCTCGAAATCACCATCACTTCCATACATGTATGGGTTGATTAAAACTCACAAACCGAACAACCCTGTGAGACCCATTACATGTTCCCGAGGATCTGCTGGGTACAATTTGTCCAAGTGGCTTGTGTCCGTTTTGAGCCCTCTAGTAGGGACAATTTCCCACAGCCACATACACAACAATGTAGAGTTAGTTAACAAACTTAATAACCTTAATGTTAACTATGATTTTTCTCTTATTAGTTATGATATCACTTCGTTATTCACCCGTGTTCCAGTTTTTGATTTATTAGTGTATCTTGAAGAAGAATTGGAGAAATTTGATTTACCACAGCCTACTGCCACCATTATTGATTTAATTAAATTGTGTGTTTTGGAATCTCATTTTGTGTTTAACGGTAACTATTATTTACAGAATTTCGGTATGGCAATGGGTAATCCGATTTCTCCAATTCTTAGCAATCTTTATATGGAATTTTTTGAAACAAAGTTGTTACCCAATATTCTCCCCCAAAATGTTACTTGGTTTAGGTACATTGATGATATTTTGTGCATTTGGCCTGTTAATGCTGACCCGTCAACTTTCTTGTCACAACTTAACGCCTTAGTCCCTTCAATCAATTTTGCCATGGAAATAGAACAAAATAATCAATTACCTTTCCTTGATGTATTGATATACAGAAACGAAAGGTCTTTCAAATTTGATGTTTCTAGGAAACCCACTAATGTTCTTTCATATGTTCATTTTTACTCTTCTCATCATTACAGGACCAAAGCATCTGTGTTATCTTCAATGTAACTTCGTGCTTATCGGGTTTGTAGTCTGGAGTTTTTGGATGATGAATTCTCAAGAATAAATGACATAGCTTTAAAATTAAAGTATCCAAATCATCTAATTGAAATTTCTCAAAAAATGGCTAGAAAGTCTTATTTTGATGACAAAACTAAAGAAAAATTTAATTCTAAAAATCTTCTCGTTCTTCCGTATCATGACAACTTCATTAAATTGCCGCATATTCTTAAGAATTTCAACATCCAAACCATTTTTAGGAACTCCAACACAGTCAAAAGTCTTTTGATTAAAAATTCCCCTGAAAATAAGGAAGGCTGTGTATATAAAATTCCATGTAAAGATTGCAACAAATGCTATATTGGTCAGACTGGAAAGGAATTAAATGTTAGAATAAAGCAACACAAATATAGCGTTAGAAGTGGTCAAACGTCCAACGCGTTATTTGTCCATCTTAGGGATTTTAACCATTGTATCAATTGCGATGAAGCTAAAGTAATTGTCAAAAGTAGTTCTTATTTGAATAGAAACACCATAGAATCCAGTCTGATCAAGAATACATTTGTTAATAATTTAAATTTAAGTCAAGGATTATACAAATTGGATGAATTTATTATAACAAAAATTGCAAACCAAATGTCCGGACACTTGAGCCAATATGGCACTGGGAGAGATCCACCTTAACCTTCTGACTATATATACTTGTCTCTTTTATGTATCTATACCTTGAAAATGTCTGAATAGACGAAAGCGCTCGGTCTCATCTCTTTCATTTTCCCAGTGGTTTGTCTGCATACTAGTATCACGCGTTCAAGTGATTTCTTCTGCATATATATGTGTATATATGTATATATATGTATATCTATGTATATATGTATATATATATGAATATATATATGTATGTATATATATATATATATATACATATATATGTATAAATATGTATATATATATATATATATATATATATATATATATATACATACACATATGTGTGTGTGTGTGTGTGTGTGTGTGTGTGTGTGTGTGTGTGTGTGTGTGTGTGTGTGTGTGTGTGTGTGTGTGTGTGTGTGTGTGTGTGTGTGTGTGTGTGTGTGTGTGTGTGTGTGTGTGTGTGTGTGTCTGTGTGTGTGTGTGTGTGTGTGTTTGTGTGCATGCATGCCTGTGTACGTATGTATCTTCGTATGTATATATGTATGTGAGTATGTACGTATATATGTATGTATGTATGTATGTATGTATGCATGCATACAATAATGTATGTATTTACGTATATATGTATGTATGTATGTATGTATGTATGTATGTATGTATGTATTTATTTATATACGTATGGACGTATCTATGTATATACGAATTGTATGTATGTACAGTATGTATGTATGTATGTATGTATGTATGTATGTATGTATGTATGTATGTATGTATGTATGTATGTATGTATGTATGTGTGTATCTATGTGATTCACCATGGTCTTGGATCGCGTGTTGGGCTCGTGATCGACAGCTATTTCCCTCGCGGAGGGGAGCTCGGAGCTCATATATGACCGATCTATGGGTAATGCTGTGACCTTACACGCACACACACCCAACTCTCCACCCACGAGAGCTGGAGTAACATCTCGTAGCGCAGTGATACTGAAATTATTTCAGCTCTGGGTGGGATTCGAACCTGGACCGCCGTAGTGGCGGCCGGGAACTAACCACTGCCCCATCGATTAATTATGTATGTATGTATGTATGTATATATGTATGTATGTATGTATGTATGTATGTATGTATGTATGTATGTATGTATGTATGTATGTATGTATGTATGTATGTATGTATGTATGTATGTATGTATGTATGCATTTCTGCATGAATGTATGTACGTATATATGTATCTAAGCATATATGTATGTGTGTATGCATGTATCTGTATAAATATGTGTGTATGATTTGGGACTGAAACATTTTAATGAACTGATTTGAAAAGGTATTGAAATCACCCTCCTTTTTTTGTTCTAGATTGGCATGATAGACTTATAACCGTCAGTATGCAACAGTAGGCACGTGTAAATAGAAAGAAATCATACGAAAATCAAAATGTTTAATAAAAACAATACCATAATTTTAACAAGGTGAGCACTGATTAATTTATAAAATACACTTCATAGCGAAAGGTTACTTAACAAAAAATTAAGTCGCAATCGAAGATCACGAAGATAAGTTTAGGAACTTATAGAGTTGTTTCAGGTGTTTAAATTTAAAGACTTCCAGCAACTAATTTTCTTGAGTATTCTATTTGAAAAACAAATATCTGTGACTTCTTTACTCTCTGGGTACATATATCTGGGTATATATTCTTCACTAAAAGCATAGAGAAACTTGCATACACTAACATGAACATAAAATAATATTCTCGCGCCCGCATGCGTGAAGATACCCTGAATGCTTTCCCTGGGAATTAATTTGTTTAATCCCTTCGGTTGCACTCATAAGATGAGGTCTCATACCAACGCGGCTTTCTTCGCGCGATGCGAACCGCGTGACTGATCACGGCCTTTGAGATGCCGAGCGCGGCGACTAATGCTTCCTCGCAACATCGCGTCAAATCGCTCCGGCGTAAACAACCGAACCTCTAAACCTCGCCACCATTCCTTCCTTCATAACATGAAGAGCCAAGCATTGTTCAGTGTCATCCCCTGTATCCTAGACACTCGAACAACTAGACCAGACAGGACTGTTACCCATTTTCTCGTGTGCAATGTTTCTCCTACATGTGACATGTTTCGTAAGTGTAATGAATCAATCATCGGCCCAATTAGCTTTAAACTTAGAAACGTTACTCCACATTCAATTAATCAATCAAGGCCCGCTTTTCTCTTGCAGGAGACCCTAAGAAATCTGGGTCAGCCATTAACTGAATATATTTTGTAGATTTGTTGGGAATTGATAAGTACGCGACAGTGTAAGATGGTGGGTTGCAAGTTCTTTATGCTGTAATTGCGTCTCGGTGTCTGTTCGTAAATCAATTCTATTATGGTACTATTTTAAGCAAGCTAACGCTACCCTGTGACTTGGGAATTTCCCGCTGATTTCATGGTTGGGAATGTTCGATGAAGTATTGCATTTATTGGATATATGTGTCATGCTTTTGGGTATGTGTTGTGAGATAATGAGATTGGGTTGTTTTAGATGATAGAATAGAAGGCTGCTAAAGTTGCTTTCTTGTTGTACTCAGTTGGTTATGCATATATATTGCGATGTGAGGAATGAGAGTGACTGTCGTTCTCAGAGTTTTGTTTTTTAAATGCAGAAGTCCTGTTGAACATGTTTTAG
>NC_134786.1:20572368-20574868 GCF_046742065.1 Oratosquilla oratoria | reverse complement strand
ATAATGTATATATATACGTATGTATGTGTGTGTTGTATATATATATATATATATATATATATATATATATATATACATACATACTTATATACAGTATATATGTATGTATGTATGTATGTATGTGTTGTTGTATATATATATATATATATATATATGTATATATATATGTATATATGTATATACATATATATATATATATATGTATATATATATATATATATATATATATGTATATATATATGTATATATATATATATATATATATATATATATTCTCGCATCATGCGATACGATTTTTTTTTTCTTATTTCTGTTCTCAGTGATTGTTTGTCAAATTTTAGGTCACGGCAACTTGCGGTATTTAATGTAGCAATAAGATATAATGATAATCGTTCTCTCTAATTAAATGCTATATTTTGTAAACTCTTTTGGAATCTTTCAACAACAAATTAGAATATTCTAAAATAGATAAACCATTCAATAAGGTAATATAAAAATGCATATATTTATGTACGTCTGTATAATTGCATGTATGTTGGTAACGACCAACAATCTGATCCTTGAGTGAATAAGATTATATAGAAAATATGTTATATGTGGCAATTTGTGCCTTGGGTCAGTTTCTACTCATATGAGTATAGAAATGGTGGTTCATAGGTGAACTTTTTATAAAGATAGCTCAAAAGTGAGCTCATTTCAGCTACTTATGTATAAAAGCTCATCTAAACATGATACAGGAAAAAAATAAAAATTGTATCCCTAATGTGTGTATATACATATATATATATATATATACATGTATATATATATACATATATGTGTATATACCAGTATATGTACACACATTTATATATATATATATATATGCATGTATGTATGTATGTATGTATGTATGTATGTATGTATGTATGTATGTATGTATGTATGTATGTATGTATGTATGTATGTATGTATGTATGTATGAATGCATGTATGTATGCATGTATGTATGTATGTATGTATGTATGTATGTATGTATGTATGTATGTATGTATGTATGTATGTATGTATGTATGTATGTATGTATGAATGCATGTATGTATGTATGTATGTATGTATGTATGTATGTATGTATGTATGTATGTATGTATGTATGTATGTATGTATGTATGTATGTATGTATGTATGTATGTATGTGTGTGTGTGTGTGTGTGTTTGCGTGTATGTGATGAATACGAGCAGGGAGAAGATAGTATACATATATCAAAATGAAATAAGGCAACTATGTAGAAGCTCTAGAGGATTAATTAAATCTATAAAATACATGTCAAGTCACTCCAGTTGCGCGATATCATCCACAAGGACAGAAACACTAGTAGACTACAATCCACAATAACAACAATAATAACAACAACAACAACTTTATGTGGAGGAAGCATAGAAATGGTGATTAAAGAAAGAAAAATTATTCGTAAAAGTGCTGTGTGTGGAGTGAGAGAAAAAAAGTGACCAGAGAAACCAAAAGAAACTTGGCGTTTTCACCCTCCACTAGATGGCCATCCTCTTCGAGACCCAATCAGATCCAGCGACAGCCCCGGCCCAGACTCAAATCACCGGAATAAATTAGTTCCTGCTCGACCAGAAGCGAAACTCGTCATTGTGAATGTTATGAATTACAGTCCGAGATCGGCTCCGTACCTGAATGGGAACAGACGCGTGGAAGCACATGATAAAGGTCAGACGTCCACTTGAAGTTTTATGGTGAGTAGTTTTTAATAAGACTTTTTTTTAATCTGGTTTAAAGTGGATTATTTTTTGATGAGCAAAAAATTGAGGTCACCTGGTATAAGTATCTACATTGCACCATTTAACCCTTCCTGAACGACGGGATTAAGATATTAATTCAAAATAGATATTTGATATTTGAGTTCTTGGCACACATAAGCCCTTATTTTGGAGACAAATCTCAAAACAAATGAACAACATTCTTACAGATTATTGAATTAGTAAGTGGTGGGCCGAAGAGGAAATACCCGCAGTCAAGACGCACATTCTCGTGGTCACAGACTCTGCCCTGAAGCTCAAACCGGTGGAGATCAATGACGACGTGGTGCGGTGCCGAAGAAGCGTGATTCACGTGTACTTGCTGGCCGGGTGAGCAAATTCTGGGTTGGTCCGGACACTTTAGCCGGGACATAGGGGAAGTTGAAATTAAGCGGGGGTTAGTGGGGGTCGGGGGTGAAAGTAACGGAACGCTGGAGCAGAACAGAAGAACGGCGTGTTCCTTTCTTTCGTTTTACGCTTGATGAAGTTTGATAAGTGCCTGAGGAATATTCATCTTCGATACGCTTGTGGAATGCCTGAAGAGTTTGACCCCGTCCACATCATGACCAGGATTTTTTTTTTTTTTATCCAGTTTGTGTAGGATGTCTTTTATCTTATTCATTCAAGGGGTCAAATTAGAAATAAGATGGGTCTCCGTCTATCGAGACCTCGTTTCTTCTCGTGGCCATCCTTTAAC
>NC_134786.1:20559868-20567368 GCF_046742065.1 Oratosquilla oratoria | reverse complement strand
GAAGGGAAGGAATATCATTGAAACACACAAGCGCATACGCACACAAAGAGGCGGTCTTCTTTATGCATACTCAATCCAGGCTGTTGACCCACGCCCTCCCACAGCCCCGCCCACACTCGCACACACTTACGTACCCAACTACTTTCTCGACAACAGGGAGGGTGTGGGCGAGGTGCAACAACCTCGTTTACTGCGAGTTGGACTACGTGCTGCTGGACACAGAAATTGCTGGTACATCCAAGTGGGTATATGGCTTTCCTTATCCAGCCAAAATATGTAGTAAATGTGAATAGTTGGTGCGCCAAGTTTTAAAGTGACCTCTTGTTTTTTGTGAGTCTACGCTTCTCGTCTTTATCACAGATATAAATGTAGAAAGAAAAATTATCTACTCCGATGTAGCAGAAAAATTTAACCGTATATATCCTATCAACGTGTTGGTGGTGGGTATTCGACGCATACTAGAATATAAAATATCTTTCAGTTATCTTAAATATGAGCTCCTTGCTTGTACTTGCTTATTTGCATTTATGTGATGCTGCTGTATATTGTTTTTGAATTCACCCTTATCGTCGACGGTTTATGCACAGGAACTTGGGAAGAAACTTGAGGATCTTTATGATCTACCAACAGGATATACTGTATTGGGGTCATACTAGTATGATGTTGGTGCTGGATTTTCTATAAATATGTTCATGATCGTGTATTGTGTTAGCCTGTGTCGGTATGTTTTAAGCGTTGTATGTTGGCAGTGGTGAAGTCTGCTTATACTGTATGAACTCCGATCTGTTTAGTTTAAATTGGGATTTGTGTGCTGTCGGTGTGGGAGAGCCAGGATTTCTGTTGGCCTCCAACCTTGACATAACTACATATTAGAACTATATGTATGTGTTTGTTGATGGTAGTGTGGCTTAGCAGGGGTGGTATATTAATTATGCGCATTTTGCTGTAGTAGAGTTCTGGCGTCGCTTGATGTAACTGTACATAGGTAGTGTCTCATGTAATGTGATAGGTTCTTTGAATGCATTGTGTGCCGCGGATGTCGCGATGTTCTTGTAAGCGTAAAACTCTGGTCTTTACAAGTAGATGACTTGTGGGCGTTGTCTGTATACGACCAGTGATTATTCTCAGAGCATTGTTTTGTTTAATCCGTAAGCTGTGGAGTATCGTGTCAGGGAGAGGTGCTGCCTATGCTTAACTGGTAGAGCTCACCAATGATCTAATGTATTGTTTGTATATCACAGTAACTTACTGGTGTCACTGTTTTGTCCGAAATCTGCAACAGTAATTGTTTTAAGGGTATTAACTCGCATGGTAAATTTCTGAGAAATATCGGTTATATGTGGTACATACGTCACTGAGGTATGGTATTTTTGTCTGGTGTTTGTGTGGGATGTGGGTGTTTCTTAGTGTGGGGCATGGTTGGACAAGTGATGCCTCAAGGTGGAAGTCGAAAGAGGTCTCATTCTTTTTACCATATGTTTTCCATACAATGAATTTGTCAAAAATATATATATATTTTGTTGAAGGTCCCGAAGCTTTTATTCTTATTTTTTCATGAATCTACAAATTCGAAGTAAGATATTCAACTTGATGTCTTTTGGGCGTTCTGGCTGCTTGGTAGCTCTTATGTTCTAACTCTTGATAAAGAATTCGAGATATATAATTTTCCGGAGCATGTTCTCTCGAGTCACTTCACGGTGACTTCCCTTAATCTGACTGAAATTATCTTGATAAGACAGAAGAATATCTGTAAATATACTACCGTAATAAAGGAATCTGTCAAAAATTCTTCATCCTAAAACTACTAAATAGAATTCAGCATAAGGCAAAACTAAGCTGTGAAGTACTTTAGGTCAGAGAAGAAATTAAACATTTCACTATCGAAGGCGACTTATGATAAATTTCTTGGCGAAATCATTTAGAAAATGGAAATCTCTACTACTCAGATGATTAAAGATTTATTTCTATTATAATTGTCAATTGTGTGACTTTAGGTTCTTCCACTTATATTGAATGATCGACAGAGTTCTGGATAGTAAACATATAATACTGTATGGTTTTCTTTAGAATGTCTTTTGTTTTTCGTTGAGCACTATCTGATGTTTGTGCCACACGTTTACAACAACATGTAAACGGAACTGAATTTCTTCAGATCTCGGTACCTGTCATGGGAAAGAAACAGGAATTCACGTGACTTTCACTGCAGTTTGTGAAATCAATTTCTGATCGCGCTGGCGTCAAGACTCGTGCCAATTTGTTTTCTATAATTTGATTTCAACGAACGTTACTCACGTGCTTTTGAAGCAGAAAAAAGAAAAGTAGAAAACTCTGAATTCCTAACTTCGTACATTTTGACCCACTAACGTGCCTTTACACCCATCGAACTTTCTTATTTACCCATAAAGAAATACGATTTTGAATTTTTGTAAAATGCGTCTGGATTTCTCAACAGCTTTCATAAAAAGTATGTCTCCCGTGCTCAAATATATAGATACTTGTATAAGCACAGAATCACTTTTCAAAGATAATCTTTAATTCTACGTGTGTGAGATCGTGGCGATCGAAACAATGAGGGGGCCGCTGTCTGGAAGCAAGAAATTAGATGGGTGGTGGTTCGAGTTCCGCTTGAGATCCAGCACGTGGTGGCAGTAAGGACAAAGACATTTAATGCTTAACCACAGTGAAGAGTGGGTAATTAGTAAAAGCAAAAAAGAAAAAAAAAAGAAAAAAAAAGTATTTGTATAGACTTATTAAGGTGACAAAATTCTCCCTTCAGAATGTAACAAATAAATTAATGACATTTATAGGTAAATGTTGGCCAATAGAACAAGCGGAATCTAGGGCCGACTATTTCAATACAAATTATCCTTAATTATATAATGAATAGAAAAAATAATTTATGCTTAACTTTGAATATAATGAAAACACCTATGTTTACGTAAAACAGACGTCAGTGACAACTTCGATATACAAAAATAAAGGAACATCTAGAAAATTTGTACAAATGATACGAATGAGATTTAGTTATATAAGGAGTAAAAATCATTACCAAAATAAGAGTAAGAAGAGATATACAAAAATCACATACCCTTGCGTTCGCATCGTAGAATCGTATTTCGTCACCAGTAACCACTGTTTCTTTAGGTGAGGACAAAATCACGCCAGAGGTGGAATCAGGGTCGTGGTAGAAATGAAAGGTAGCAGAGACGAGGGACAGCACTAGTTAAAAGTGATCAGTATTCTTCTGTGAGTGGTTTAGTTTAGTCTCTAATGTTAATGAATGGTGATTAAAGCTGAGCAAGGCTTCTAGGTAATCAAGATGAGTAACAAAAGGGTTATTCATTAATGGGGAATACCTAAACAACTTCAGTTTGTAGATTATATTGTTATTATTGCAGAAATTATACAAAACTTACATGAAATGGTCAGAGATTTCAACAGGGTTGTCAGTGACGATCTGAAAATAAAGAATAAATCAAATTGAAGTTTAACTCTAAATTATATAGCAAAAGCGATTTCATATGATGAGGATCTTTGAAAAGCTGATAAAAATATTAATTTGCTAAAATACAAACACACACACACACACACACACACACACACACACACACACACACACACACACACACACACACACACACACACACACACACACACACACAAACAAACAAACAAACAAACAAACAAACAAACAAACAAACAAACAAACACATATATGGCACATGTGTCCGTACATAGTCAATACTGACCACAATTACACTATATTTCATCTTCGAGTTCATAATTTCACTAAGCCTGTTTCTGTAAAACCAAAGAACACTGGAGTAAATACTCAAAAATTGTTCGGAACGGGACTTACCAATCCACAAATGGTTTCCTTCGTGCTATTACCCACAACACACATTCATGGGCACCATCATCGCATGAAGGTCTTTTATTCATTTTTGGGTGAAATCAGGATCGTGGAAAAAGTAAGAATATTTTTTATGAAAAATCCTTCTTTTTGTCCCTTATTTATGAAAAATAAGACTCAGTAACAAATATATGTTTAATCGCTTTATTCTTTAATTATTCTTTGATTCACTGTGACATCAGAGTTTGGGAAAGAAGAAATGATTCTAAGAGGCTGCTTAAGACGAGTGGGCGCTTGGACTCGAGAGACTCGAGAGACCCGAAGACTCGTGGCAGAAGCCTCTGGTTGCCCTCTCTACGCGAATTAAAACGGTTCGCTTCACTTTTAAATTAAGTCGTACGTTTCTTTTCTATCTCTGTCTTTCGCTGTCCCCCTTTGTTTGTTTGTCTCTCTGTCTCTCTGTCTCTCCCTCTCTCTTTCTCCCCCTCTCCCTCCCTCTCCCTCCTACTCTCTCCCTCCTTCTCTCTCTCTCTCTCTCTCTCTCTCTCTCTCTCTCTCTCTCTCTCTCTCTCTCTCTCTCTCTCTCTCTCTCTCTCTCTCTCTCTCTCTCACACACACACACACACACACACACACACACACACACACACACACACACACACACACTCACTCTCACACACTCACTCATACACTCTCATACATTCACTCTCTTACACTCACTCTCTCATACTCACTCTTTCACACCCACTCTCTCACACTCGCTCTCTCATTCTAACTCTTTCACACTCACTCTCTCACACTCGCTCTCTCTGAAACTATGCAAATTTCTTCCTGTGCTGAATATTTAGTGTATTTTCGTATACGGCTGTTCTCTTGTCACAAAATTGATGGTCCTTTCAGTGAATTTTACTACTGCAGCAACAATGCGAAATGTAATTGCAAAGCTCCGGTATATCGTGGGTAAGGTTCTGGTGTCCAGCTTTAGCTGACTCTCCGCTCAGATGACCTTAAAGTTTTCCGTTGTTCCTTTTCGGTTCAACTCCTCCTTTGTCCTTTGGTCTTTTGATCTTCCTCTGCTTCGGGTTTCCTCTTTATTTATTTATTTTTTATTATTTTTTTTTTTTTTTTACTTCGTCTTCTTACTTTCTTACTTTCCTTGTTCTCCATTTTTCTTTCAGCACCTTTCTCTTTCCCTTCATCCCTTTCTTATTTTATTCTCTTTTCTTATTTTCTTCTTTCCTTCTCTTTCTTCGTACCTAATCTTTTTCTTTTCTTGTTTCTTAGAAACAAATACACGTGTTAATTAACAAATACAAATTAAGTGTTTAGGAACTGAAGAGATTTATATACTGTAACAAAATCGAGGACTGATATGAGCAACAAATGGTAAAAAAAAAAGCCTTCAGAGAACCACTATAGTGATCACAAATATTCTATTTTTGTCAATCTCGTCTTTGAATTGGTCCTTTCTTATAAATGACCCACCTCCTCTTTCGATTCTTTCTCCTCTTCATCTTCTTTCTCCTACTCTTCCTGCTCGCCCTCATCCTCTTCTCCCTCCTCTTCCTAATGTTCCTCCTCACCCTCATCCTCTTCTCCTTCCCCTTCCTCCTCACCCTCATCCTCTTCTCCCTCCTCTTCCTCCTCACACTCATCCTCTTCTCCCTCCTCTTCCCCTCTTTTCCTTCCCCTTTCTCCTCACCCTCATCCTCTTCTCCCTACTCTTCCTACTGTTCCTCCTCACCCTCATCCTCTTCCCCCTCCTCTTTGCCCTCTTTTCCTTCCCCTTTCTCCTCACCCTCATCCTCTTCTCCCTCCTCTTCCTACTGTTCCTCCTCACCCTCATCCTCTTCTCCCTCCTCTTCCTACTGTTCCTCCTCACCCTCATCCTCTTCCCCTCCTCTTCCCCCTCTTTTCCTTCCCCTTTCTCCTCACACTCATCCTCTTCTCCCTCCTCTTCCTACTGTTCCTCCTCACCCTCATCCTCTTCTCCTCCCTCTTCCTCCTCTTTTCCTTCCTCTTTCTCCTCCCCTTTCGTTAGCATCGGGAGGACGCTCTTGGCATTCGTGAAGTTTCAAGATGGGCTCCGAGGGCTGCGACGCATCTTAGGCGTTGAGCATGAATGCCTCGCCTCGCATCGCTTCGCTTCTTCCTTCTTTGCTTCTTCTCGCCTAGCTTCGCGGAGCCTTTTTCCACTTTGCTTTACCTTGCATCGCTTTGATTTTTTTCACCTTAGTTTGGTTTACCTATATTTGATTTTTTTTTTCAATTACCACGCGTTTGCATCTCCCCGCTTTTTTACTTATTATTTATTGTTTGTAACCATCCGTTGCCTCAATTCACCTCGCAACACTTTGTGTATTTACTTATTTGCCTATGTATTTATTTATTTATCTATTTGATTATCTACTTCTCTATTCATCTACTCATTTATTTATTCATTTATTTATTATTCATTTACTTATTTATTTATGGATCTATTAACTTATTTTTTGTCTTATTTACTTATTTACTTTTTTTGTTTATTTGTTTGTCGATTTAGATATTAATTTATTTACTTATTCATCTATTAATTAATTAATTTTTATTTACTTATCTATTTTCTTTGTTTATTTAACTACTCATTTATCTACTTATTTATCTATTAGTTAATCTATTTTTATTTACTTATTTCCTTATTTGTTCCTTTATTTATTCATTTATATATTTACTTGTTTATCTAATTATTCATTTACCTATCTATCTATTATTTTATATTTTTTCGAGTTGCTTTACTTTTCTTTTCTTCATATCAACTCACTCGCTTCACCTGAAGGCTTCAGCAGAGCTCTGTATCCTGAACCGCTTGGCCACTGCACTGGCTAGAAAACCTGTTCGTGTACTCATGTATACATCTGTTTTTACTTAGACGCGATATGCTGAACACGGATGTGATAAACATTTATTAGATTCACTTCTTCCTATACTTAAATCTTTTGTAGTAAATGTCAAACAATTTCTTTCAGCTCAGAGTCAGACCATGGTCTGAACTGGATATCAAGATCGCGATCAGGGTAGAATTTACTTCTTTGGCTGGGTGAAATCCAGTTTCACATACCACACTTGAAGCGATACAGTGAGTAAAGATAAACTTTGTGTGATTTAAACCCTTCAGGCCATTGACTGGCTTGCTTTTGTCCTAGTTGCCATCATGCAATTTCATTTAGGTGAAGTAACCTCTTACGTTATGGCGGTTTCTTTCATATATAATTTCTGGGTTGGTAAAACTGATTAACCCATTCAACTCCGATGACAAGATGTCTTGTCATTTGGTCAAATAAAACAAAAAATCATAATAAAACAACAAAATGTTTGATGATCAAACAGCACCAGAAAAATATGACGTCATCAGTCCTCCTCGAGGAGGACTGATGACGTCATATTTTTCTGGTGCTGTTTGATCATCAAACATTTTGTTGTTTTATTATGATTTTTTGTTTTATTTGACCAAATGACAAGACATCTTGTCATCGGAGTTGAATGGGTTAAGGGCATCCAGAATCAAATACAAATAACGAATGTCATGACAAAAGCTACAAGAAAGGCAGGTTTCAACCATTTGATTGACAGTCACTCGTTTTATGTGAACCAGTTCATCTGTTGTCAGC
>NC_134786.1:20547368-20552368 GCF_046742065.1 Oratosquilla oratoria | reverse complement strand
GTAGAGACAAACAGCTCATAGAAGCTTGTCTCCGTTTTTACCTATCGACGATATGAAGACAGTCATCAGTGGGTACGTAAGTGCCTTACTTCCATAATACTTCACGGTACAAGAAGATGAATTTAACTATGTAACTAATTTACACTAAACAAATATATTAAATTTAAACACTCCAATGAATTCAACACTTATTGATATTTCACCACCTTTGCTTGCACTTGTCTTTGGAAAGACTAGATATTTTTTTCTGTCCTCAAATTATACAAAAGGATTTAATTTAATTTCATCTACCATATATATGGGGCTCATGGTATTGTGACTGGACATATTTTTGTTAAATTCAATAGTACCACTAAAACAAAGGAGCCTATTCATATTGTAATCAAGCCACGGGAGGGGTAGCTATTAAACTGATAAATGCCCTGGGCTAAGAGATACGCTTCAAGGATTTTATCATGGTGACTGCTAGACCACTTGAAGAACATATTAATGTCAAATATTTGAGATTATCTCATTTGAACCTCTTCTCGTTGTGATTTTTTTGTCTTTTGTGTGGAATTAATCATGGCAGAACTTTTATTTCATCGGCTGAAGAGGTGTCAATGTAGTGATGTGATTAGCATTTTATTTTATATAAACCTTAACATTATGTGACGTACAGCCCTTGAAGAAATGTAATAAAAAATCAATGTAAAAATTTTTTCACTTTGTTTTTTGCAACACACTCGAAGAAGTACACCATTTGATGTACTTTGACAATTTTAATGATTAAAATTTGAGTCTTTACAAAGGAATGAAATTTTCAACCGGAAATAGGGCTCTATAGTTGGCAACAACTGGCCAGTTTTACGAGTTTTAAGCAAATAACTCAGGAAATTAAATGTTCGATGCAATAAATTGATTTTAATATGATATAACTCTTTATTGCCTATTTTATAAACCTATGCTTATGTCGATCCAAAAATAGTTTTTTAAAATATTGTGGAAAACTAAAAAAGAAAATGCATTCTAAGTTTTCGCTGCACCCACAAAATTCATAATGATCAATGCGTTTTGATCAACTGATTTTGTAAATTTTACGAGTTTTAGCAAATAAACTGAAAAATAGAATATTCAGTGCAATGAAGTGAATATATTATGATAGAAACCTTCATCCTCCCAATATAAAAGAAAAATCGAAAATCACATTTATTTATATATTCAATGATATATTCATTTATCTATCTATTTCTATTTTTTGCGCACCCCACAAAAATATTCTATTTTCACGTAACTTGAAAATTGATCAAGAAAATATTTGAATTTTAACGAAAGTAATTTCTTTCTTTTTTTTACATACCGGAAAGGGAAAAAAAATATGCCAATTTTTATTTTTAGGAACTACAAGCACCTGGCTTCGCCAGTCACGGCTGCGCCGTGGGTGCTTGGCCTGCGGCTCTGCTCGCTTCACTTCGCTTGAAAATCTTTGTTGTTTCGTAGAGAATCATTGAACTTAATCACCTTTCGATGAAATTCCCGCACAGATTCCTTAACACACAAAAATTTGACAGCCTGGTATAAACTTGAAAAAGTTTGGGCATGTTCATTCCGTAGTCGGCAACTCAAACTCTTATAATTTTCTAAAGCGGCTTTTGAAATTTTCCGAGTACCTGTAACCCACTTCCAAAAATGTCTTTGACGCTTCTTTTTGTCGGCTTCGGTTTCTAAAGGCATTGTTCCTGGTGATCTAATCGTAAGATTTGTTGCCCTCCTTTTTTAATGGTTAAAACTTTTATTACACACGTGTCCCTTTTTGCCGGTTCAGTGGGGGACAAACATACACCCGGGTTCATTAAAAGACAGCCGGGACACCCGGGTTCATTAAATGATAGCCGAGAGCCATTTAAATTTTAGTTATTTTTTTATATAGGAAAGTATATTTTGTAGTGCATTTAATTGTATGTAAACCGGTATAACTACTTGTTACCGATGTAGATCATCTGAATATAAATTTACGTAGACCAGAGAAATTAAGAAAAAATAACAATGACAATTACTAGAAAAAAATCAAATAAATCACGCGTCTCGATTAGCCATTCACGATGATCATGTACTCGGTCAAGAAAAATAACATTTAGACTTGTCCTTTTTTTTTTTTTTTTTCTAGCGAACGTTTTCTTTTTCCAAAAAAATTCTGCCGATTGCTACTGATTCCTGTGCATGCCCTTATTATCTGGTGTGTACGATTACTTCAGCAAGACTTTTCCTGATACAATAGGTACTTAATGGCCAGGTACCTCGAAAGTATACGGTTCGATCCTTATTCGTTGTTAACTTTTCAGACTCTATTAGCCAGTTTTTGTTTGTCCTTTCTCCTGCCGGGAAATATTTGTATTCAATACCAATTTAGGTTATGACCGAGGGTATGAGGTCCAATAGCGTATTTGAACCTGGACCCCCACCTACCCACATATACGCGTGCCACACACACACACACACACACACACACACACACACACACACACACACACACACACACACACACACACACACACACACACACACACACACACACACACACACACACACACACACACACACAGACTCGGTGACGTGGTTGGTAGAGTCCTCGACTATCACTACGGCGGTCCGGATTCGAATCCTGCCCAGGGCTGAAATAATTTCAGTATCGCTGCGCTTCGAGTCGTTACTCCAACTCTCGTAGGCGAGGAGTTGGGGGTATGTGTGCATGTAAGGTCATAGCATTACCCATAGATCGGTCATACGAGCTCTGAGTTCTCTTCCGGGAGGGAAATAGCTGTCGGTCACAAGTCCAACACGTGATTCAAAGACCAAGGTGAATCTCACACACACACACACACACACACACACACACACACACACACACACACACACACACACACACACACACACACACACACACACACACACACACACACACACACACACACACACACACACACACACACACACACACACACACACACACACACTCGCTTCGTCTCCATGTGCATCCATCTTCTCTTTACCAGCTATACCAGTTTCATCCAAAGTGAATAAGTATATCTATCGATGTCTTAGTCGTGTGAAGCTCGGCATGTGGGTACAATTACATCCAAGACAATTTTCTAAAGTGATCCCAACGAAACAGTTTGACTGAGTTGACAATTGCTGTGAAAGCATTGTCTACCATTTTGCTTGAATACTGTAGAGAAAAATCGGGATTTTTTTTTAACAGTGAGTGGCTTGGCAAGTTTGAACAATATGAAGCACATCTGTTGGGACGTAATGCTTGGACGGAGCGAGCCATTCTGGTAGAAATGCTTGCGGAGGGAACCACTTCGACAACCTCACCCCGCGACCCTAATGTCCACAAAGTGGGCCAGATTTAATAGTTCCTTTCTTATTACTTAACTACTTGTGTCTTTCTCAATGACTCTACAATTTCTTATGTGAGGAAGTCGCTACTTACTAGTATGTCTACTTCTCTACCTACATCCTGGTGAATTACTGGCTGCCTAACTACCTGGTTATTTACATGTCCACTTGGTTTTTCGTCCACGTAACCTCCACCTTTAACTACCAAAAAAGCTGACGTGGTTGCAACTTACTCACCACCCCCTTCAGCTTAAAGTTTGGGGGAGAGCTGAACAAATATCTCGGGGAATTTATGAGTCGTAGTGACACTTGTCATATTCAACTTGTCTTTTACTGCCTATCTCTAATAAAACAAAGAGTTGCTTTTCCAAGAACTCAGAGCCAGAAACTGCAAATGATATTATCCTGAGACCGACCTCGTCATTTCAACAACTAACTTTTTTCAAGAACTCGTTTTGTGTACCCGGTTTTGCCTGCCGAGCCCTTTGTCTATTCCTGGTATATGACATTCTTTAATGTCCTCTCTTCTGTTCAGTAAGGCTTCCAGTACTTTTTTGTCCTACTTTCCTAATACCCTTTCTGTTTTCTTCCTTTTTTCTCTTCTCTTCTCCTCCTCGCTCCAAATTTCTCCCGTTTCTAAACTTTACCAGTTCGCCTGTCGCCCTCCTTTCCTGTACTAGTGAAGTCCTGCGTTTTCTCCGCTAATCTCCTCACCTACATCCCACACATGGTTCGGCCAGCCTCCCACACTCCTACTCGTCGTCTACTTGTTTACACTCCAAGCTCTCCCCCTCCCACACAGCCTCCCACTTCCTCTCCGCTCACATACCACAGGTAGGGTTCTCCTGACCAGTCCTCCTACCTGGTCTCCATTCACGGCTCCCACGTCCTCCTATTCTCTTGTCAATGGCATCCTCATAAATACAGGGAAGACGTCCCCACGAACGAAATGAGATGTTTGGCTTCAAAGTTAAGGTGACTAAGGGAATGAAGTGTAGGTATTTTATGAGTGTGATTTCAACCTCTTTGGTGATTATGTTCAGCTATGAGGCGGAGTTTGGAGTCATGTGGCTATTGAATGAAATCAGCTGACGTTAGGTAAAGAGATATTATTAAGATCTCTTGGAATTCAGAAATTCAGAAACATTTTGACACACCTTTTTACGTCTTTTTTTTTTCATTATCATCATCATCATCATCATCATCATCATCATCATTATTATTATTATTACTATTATTATTATTATTATTATTATTATTATTATTATTATTATTATTATTATTATTATTATTATTATTATTATTATTATTATTATTATTATTATTATTATTATTATTATTATTATTATTATTATTATTACTATTATTATTATTATTATTATTATTATTATTATTATTATTATTATTATTATCATTATTATTATTATTATTATTATTATTATTATTATTATTATTATTATTATTATTATTATTATTATTATTATTATTACCATTACCATTACCATTACCATTACCATTACCATTACCATTATTATTATTATTATTATTATTATTATTATTATTATTATTATTATTATTATTATTATTATTATTATTATTATTATTATTATTATTATTATTAT
>NC_134786.1:20539868-20542368 GCF_046742065.1 Oratosquilla oratoria | reverse complement strand
CAAGTCGTTTATGTACATAATGAACAATAAGGGACCCAAAACCGAGCACTGGGGGACCCCACTAGAAACACTACCCCCACCTGGATTATACACCATTTACGGTGACCCGCTGTTTTCTGCCCGTAAACCAAGTTCTAATTCATTCTAAAACTTTTCCGCCTATGACATGGGGTTTGATTTCATTTAGAAGTCTCTGGTGGGGCACCTTATCGAACCCTTTACTAAAGTCAAGGTAAATAACATAGGAACTATCATTGTTATCTGACCCCTTATATACTTTACTGTTAAAGGATAGAAGATTAGTCACACATGACTTACCCTTGGAGAAACCATGCTGTGTGTTACGAATCAAATTATGTCTCTCCATGTGTTCTCTGAGTCTACAGTATTAACTATTATTGATTCAAGTATTTTACCTATAACTGATGTCAGACTGATTGGCCTGTAGTTGCATATAGACGATTTATCTCCCTTTTTGAAAACAGGAACAACGTTTGCCTGCCCCCAACCAATAGACACAAAACCAGTGTCTACCGACTTATTAAATATTTCTGTTAACTGGTCGTAGATTTCAAATTTACATTCTTTAAGCACACTCGGATAATTTTCGTCTGGACCCGGGGATTTTGTAGCTTTAAGTCTTTCAATCTGTTTGACTACTTCTACCTTACTAATGCTAATATTACATAGTCTATTTTCTTCATCCCCACTGAAAATCGGATCGCAGTCAAGTTTCTTATCTAACCTCTCCTTAGTAAACACCGAGAAAAAATATTTGTTAAACTCCTCACTCATTTTTTCCTCCTATTTTTTCATGAAATTTTCGTTATTTTGAGTTGGGCCTATCCTTTCCTTATTTTTTGTTCTGTAGATATGAATGAAGCCCTTTGGGTTGGATCTCTCTTGTCTGGTCACCTTAATTTCATAGTTACGTTTCGCTGTGAGTGTATTCTTTTTAACCAGTTTTGCCATATCGTTATATTTGAATCTAAGGTGTGTTTCTCCGTTTTTTTATTCTCATATAAAGTCCTCTTTTTTATCCCGATCTCATGTTTCAGCCTGCCCGCTATCCATTTAGAGTATTACTATCGTTCCGTATTGACTTGAGGGGAAATTTTTTATTTTGTTCATTTAGAATTAAATGTTAAGTTACTATACATTTCATCCAAATCACTGACCTGGCTGTTGACCCCGCGCCCGCAAGTGACTTGACCCAAGGTGCGCATACCTCCATGACCCGACCACTGACCGCACTAATAAAGTCCGGACTGACCTTGTATCCTACCCGTCACAGTCCCCTGGGTTAAATGTCTCATATAGTCTCTCATCTTGTTTCATTGGTAGGTTTCGTATACTTGAATGTGTGGTGTATGGACTAATAACAACCGAAGTGTTTCTCAGAATCTATCATTCGCTGACATGTAAGATGCATGTATGACAACGCTTTCTCATATTTTTCAAATACCGTAGTCTAGTTTGTTATATTACTAAAGCTTTTCAAAATAATATCCATTTTAGCTAACGAAAGTCTACTATTAAAATTAGAGCACCGTATGACTGGCAAAGATTTACACCAAGTTTTCGTTTTCACATAACAGTTGTGTTACATAAATACTACATATATCTAACTGCATTTTCTTTGTAAGGAATAAATCACACTGTGACAACACTACATTTGGTGACCCTGATTCCTCTTCATTGCCACATTTTCACTCTCATTCCTACCAATTGCACCTCAAGAAATGAAATGGGAAGCTCAACGATGAGTCTTCATGCTGCTCTTCGGAATGAGTCACATTCTTAATTTGTTCCAGGTAGTTGGGCAATGTGGATCGGTATGAAGGTCGATCGGACACTCCGAAGGTGGGCTGAGTAGCAGAAATGTAGATCGATGGTCGAGAGAGTGGTTAGTCTGTCGAATGGACTGATGATTGTATGGTAATCAGTCATTTGTATGTAAGGAGGGCTCCTCATTAGAGATGTCAGTCGGGTGGCTATCATGTTGACAGCTGGCCTTCTTACAATTGACGTGGCTTTGACTCTCTTTTTCAACATTTCAGAAGTTAGTGCTCTACGAGGTGGTTAGGTATGATAACATTTGTTGGACTTCGAAGATTTGATCATGTATGCCCTTGTTGGCGTTAAGCGTTAACTAAAGATGGCACTTTTTTTTTTCCAACTAACTATCCTGGCAAGCTAACCTTGTAAATTTGACCTAATGTCAGACGGGGACATCTAATCACTCTAATATGAAGAAGCAGTACATAAGTCAAAGGATCATGATACAATGGTCGACAGTTACTCATAGTGTAATATATATTCGTGTGTTTTCCATTCGAGTCTATAATCGGTCTGAACGACGGATTGCTTGTTTCTGTACCTGGTCACGCTCACCCGTCGTGTCTGTCCGTGCGTTCGCCGTCACAAGGCTTTCCACAAAATCGTCCTTCAGAAAGGACTGCCTTTTAGTTGACGAGTGTTACGCCCACCTACACCAACG
>NC_134786.1:20519868-20522368 GCF_046742065.1 Oratosquilla oratoria | reverse complement strand
ATGAATAAGAATGCCAAAGTTTTGGTAAACAATGTTTAAGTAACAAGTAAAAGAAAAGTTAAAGAAAAGAGAAATTCTTCCCAAACAGCTTCCCCTCCGTCTGTTGACGTCACTCGGAAGTTGAACCCCTCAATGATCACTGACTTTTCTTCTTCAACACTTCTTCCACGTGACGTCATTATAGGTCCTAAAAAAATATTAGGTTCCCAATAAGCAGATCTACATTGGTAACTTCAGGCTGAAGATATAGGTATAACCCCGTTACAGTTTCTCCTGGGTTCCATTTACATAACATGTAAAGAATGATAACCCTTCATACTAATGTGATCGTAGGTACTAATGTCTTGAGATAAGACACCTGCATACAAAGTGTCAAAACCAGAGAACAAAGATTACAGAAAGAAAAGGAAGCCAAAATACAAAGAATGGGAACACTAGACCCTGTTTAAGCTGTCCTCAGAGAGTTTGACGTCTTGGGGCCTAACCATTCAAGGGATAAGAATAACGTATGGTGGTAGTATCAAGAAAAAAATAGAATAAACATCTTAATCTGTGACGTCATCTTTCTTCGCTAAAGAGTGATGCCAAAGGAAAGTCAAACAACGTCATTGTTCTGTGACCTTTGGAGCGGAAAGAGGAAGGGTGACCATCGATCACAAAAAAACAAAACACAAAAAAACTCTGGAATATATTTTATAGGCCTCTTCTCCTGGCTACTAGTCTCGACAATCAGTCCAATGGACTGACGTTTTGTTTAATACCTAAAGATATATTTCGGCGATAATGTTCATGTCTCTCTCATTGTTTTACTATAATAATAAAAATGACGATATGTGTATATATGTATGTATGTATATATATATATATATATACATATATATACATATATATATATATATATACATATACACGTGTGTGTGTGTGTGTGTGTGTGTGTGTGTGTGTGTGTGTGTGTGTGTGTGTGTGTGTGTGTGTGTGTGTGTGTGTGTGTGCGTGTGCGTGCGTGCGTGTGTGTGTGTGTGTGTGTGTGTGTGTGTGTGTGTGCGTGCGTGCGTGCGTGTGTGTGTGTGTGTGTGTGTGTGTGTGTGTGTGTGTGTGTGTGTGTGTGTGTGTGTGTGTGTGTGTGTGTGTGTGTGTGTGTGTGTGTGTGTGTGTGTGTGTGTGTGTGTGTGTCTACATATGAATATACATAGATATGGATTCTTGGTTCCAACTGTCATCTGCAGAATGATCAAGAGAATGAAAAAAGAAAGACAAACGTTCACACACATACACGCACTCGCACGCACACACACACACACACACACACACACACACACACACACACACACACACACACACACACACACACACACACACACACACACACACACATTTTCAGCATCGCTACGCTGCGGGTTGTTACTCCAATTCTCGTGGGGGGGCGGAGAGTTGGGTGTGTGTGTGTGCGTGTAAGGTCACAGTATTACCCATAGGTCGGTCAAACAAGCTCTGAGCTCTCATCCGGGAGGATAATAACTGTCGATCACGAGTTTGACACGTGATCCAAACGATGGAGACCATGGTGAATCATACACACACGCACACACACACATACACACACACACACACACACACACACACACACACACACGCATGCACATACGCAAACGCATGCACATACACACACGCAAGCACACACACACACACACACACACACACACACACACACACACACACACACACACACACACACACACACACACACACACACACACACACACACACACACACACACACACACACATTTTCAGTATCGCTGCGCTGCGGGTTGTTACTCCAACTCTTGTGGGCGGAGAGTTGGGTGTGTGTGTGTGCGTGTAAGGTCACAGTAATACCCATAGATCGGTTATACAAGCTCTGAGCTCTCATCCGGGAGGTTAATAACTGTCGATAACGAGTTCAACACGTGATCCAAGACTATGGTGAATCATACACACACACACACACACACACACACACACACACACACACACACACACACACACACACACACACACACACACACACACACACACGCACACACACACACGCAGACACATACACACACGCAAGCACACACACACACACACACACACACACACACACACACACACACACACACACACACACACACACACACACACACACACACACACACACACACACACACACACACACACACACATAGACAAACAAACAGGCAGAGAAACAGACAGACAGACAGACAGAATGAATGAATGAAACCTTTAGACAAACCATTTCAATCGTCTCATGACAGGAAAGGCCCGGGCAATTACAGAGGACGTGTCGCCGCTACAAAGGCTTCTGTGGAAGAGTCGGAAGTCCCGACGTGCTCCAACCATAGGAAGAAGGACCCGACCACTTGCACAGCTCCGTTATGAGGGCCAAAGTATACTCCCTGAGTCACCACGGTGCCGGGGTGGCCATTACTCAGACGGCAGAAGAATAAATTACCTAC
>NC_134786.1:20507368-20514868 GCF_046742065.1 Oratosquilla oratoria | reverse complement strand
ATTGGTCATTTATTTTGATTCATTGTATGAATTGTTAATAAAACTTAAAAGGTTAAGCACCATAATTCCTATTTTCATAACCTTTAGCATTTTACCCCATTCACCTCTGCTAACCAAAGCAAAAGATTAGAGCTCCATTTTTTTTAACTGGAATTTATCTAAATAAGTTCGTCTGGATCTAACTAGAACAGAATCTGTAAGGAATGACGTTGAATCAAATATTTTATGCGCACCTAATGTTAATGCTTTATTTCATCAAAAAAGTGTCAGATTAGTAAAACTATCCCGACATAAACTAGACTAATCAGTGAAGAATCTCACAAGGATGACGTGACTGACTAAGACGAGCCTAAAGCCGGAAGCCACTCCTTGCTTGATTTACAACTACTCTTGGCACTTTGGGTCAAATTTTTTATCTGAGGCCAGTTTCGAAAGAGGAGGTAAGATAATTACTATTGGCAACACTTAAAACACGGGAAATCTCTAGCTGGAAAATAGTACCTCACACTCTCTGGAAAGACGCAGAGTGCGGGGTGATCTAATAGAGGTGTTTAAGTGACGCAAACAAGGTCATCATATTAAAACAACAGGGGCGGGACTCACAGTAATGGGTTTAAACTGGGCAAATTTAGATTTAAGAATGAAATAGGCAAGAATTGGTTTACTAATAGTGTGGTCAACGAATGGAACAGACTTAGTAACCATGTAGTGAGCGATAAAAATATCAGATGTTTTAAGAAACGGTTAGACGACTTTATGGATGGGGATGACAGGTGGTAATGGACATGGAACTGCCTAGTGTAGGCCTCATGGTCTCTTATAGTCTCCTTCATTCTTATATTCTTATGTTCTTGTGTAACAATGTGCACTTTTTTGTATATATTAGATTTCTTATTACTGTTTACACAAAATCGCTTACACTTGCATTGTAGGTACTTAGAATCCTGCATGGTACAGTTTGGTAAATTCTTCTGTCTCCTCTGTTTAACAAAGAACTAGTTTTTTTCACTGCATGTTTAGATTAGCATAAGCTCAATCCCAAAAAGTTGCCCTTCAAGTTTGGTATTATCCTCTTTCACCCCCTCAGGACGTGGCCTACCCACTTGTAGTGAATAAAATCATTTTGCGTCAGCCAAAGCAAAATCTGAGAGTTCTGTTATCGTAGCGGAGTTAAATCTCCCAACCCCCTCCAATCTTATCATTTTTCTTTTACATTAAACTTTTTTTTTTTTTTTTTTTTTTTAGCCTTTGGTTAAAATATATAGTTTGTCTACCCATCCTTGGTTCTTTATTTCATGATATATGGTAGTACGGTCATAGTGTAGGATACCTTCAATTATGACAAAACATTATATATTAGATGAGTAACTTCCAAATCGGTCTGAATGAATCGACAAAACTGTTCAACATGACCTTTGGCAAAACTAAATAAGCTGTAATGATCTGATCTTTGGTAAATTGTTTGTGTTGACACCCAATGTCATGTACTGATTATCACAGCCTTATTACTTATTTATTTGATCTTTCCAAAGTTTAAGTTGTTGGCCTCTTTGATGACTTGAGATTCCTTTAGGTCTGTGTTCATTCCTTCAACTGCATAAATGTGTCTGTCTTTATCTTAAAAAAAAAAATGTATTAGAGGGGCAACGATCAACCTATTTCAAGCCTACACGGTGACGACTAAGCCTTTGACTCTTTTACATCTACTGAGGACTTAAATACTTGACCTGGCTGCCTCCAGGTGATTTTATTCAGCCTAGAAAGACCCCACTGCATAGCTTTAACCCTTTTCCTTGTACTAATAGCTTATGCATTTGTTCTAGCTACCGCCAAATTGTTTTATTCACCCGAAGGAAGAACTGAATGAAGATGTGACCATAGACCTAAGCGTGGTGGCGTCACACTAAACAATATTATTATGTTGCTGTGAACTTGAATGCTTTGCATTGCGTGCTCTAGTCCTCTTTGTCTTTGCCTTAATAATGCGTTAAAAGTTCACATTTCTCTGTTTTGTTTTGTCATTACTTTTTAACATAAAAACAAGGCCAACAAGAAGTAGAATGTTATAACTTAATTCGCTTTTATTCAAAGGAATCCACATTTGGCGCAGACGATAACAATGATACCCGTTTGGACAGCGACAACACCAGAAACAATAAGGGCGACAAAGGAACTCATCAACACTTAACCCCTATATGAGAGCAACGCCTTTGTAGATCTTTGTCATATTTAACACCTGACAATTTCACTCAGCTGAAGGAATAACTCGTAACAAGATGGACACTGGTTGATCAATCCGCCCTTTCCTTATGAGATCGCTTCTCAGATGTTAACCAAACCAAAATTCCACAAAATATATCAATGTGTTTACAGGCTCACATAACTTAAATGGCAGTAGACGTTTTGAAACCCACAGATCACGTGATCACCTGACGGGCCGTCCGCTATGTAACCCCGCTTGTGTGTGCGTGGGTGGCAGTCGGACGGGCAGGGTTGGGGGATGTGGGAGGGCGACGAAGGTTGGCACGCAGGTGCCGCCAGCAGGTGACGAAAAGATACCCGAAGGTTGACCACTTGGGTGTGGACAGGGGACGCTGGAAATGGCGTAGATGAACGGTACCTTCCCGAGTCTTGAACCATACTAGACTTTTATCCAAATATATAACCTGCGTCTCTGAATATTCCAAATATCCCTCCATACAGTAGTTCCTTTAGAATCAGTGTTATATGATTTTAATGAAATTATACTACTGTAGATGTATCTGGAGGTTTTATGGCATAGCTGAAAGGAAATGTTGTCTTGGTTTGTGTTTATATTGTACACTCTGGAAATACAAATTCACTGGTTCTAAATTTATTCGATTTTTTTTTTTTTTTTTTTTTTTTTTTTTTTTTTTTTTTTTTTTTTTTTTTTTTTTTTTTTTTTTTTTTTTTTTTTTTTTTTTTTGTAAAGGAACAGGGGTGAGGTTATGGCCAAACTAAAGTTGTGGATTAAAGAAGGAAAGACAAGCGTTCAAGATAAATTGATAGAAATGGGAATCTCAGATATAGACAGTTGTTAGTGTAGATGTAGTGGTGGCGGCTGTAATCATGGTCGCAGCTGTGAATATGGGTATCGGGGTAGTGCTGGTTTGAGCTGTAGTAGTGATAGTTGTATTGGTGATGAGGGTAAGGGATAAATGTTTATGGCAAAATATGATAATAACTTAAAGTACAACAGAAAAGGATTAATTACTTACCATTAACAATGGTATCAGGAAGCCTGTTGGTGGAGTGTTCGATTGAATTTCCGTGTATTCAGCTTTATATGGGCAAAAAATAACGTAAAGATAACAGGGGACAGAATATCAACATCTATGAAGGCATCAACCAAAATAGGTTCGAAACAGCTTTCAATTATATTTTCCGTTGAAATAGAATTGGCTGCCGACAGCTAGAACATACAACTATAGTCATTAAACGCAGCGAACGAATTAGTAAACTTAACAAACTAATATCTACAGTATATAATCTAATCAAATTGCTCATATCATACATATTCTCTTTTTATATAACACTGACCTTCTCCTTGAGTCTCCTGCTCACTCTGGAAAATGCCTTATCATTCAAGGCCACGCGGACAAAAAGCCACTTCATTAGAATACTTAAAGTATACTTCATTAGCATGTGCATTTTGAACAACTCTCCTTGAAACAAAAAGCTCATCCGCACGTGTTCTAAAATTTATTACGGCAACGCAATGCGAATGTGTATTGGGTGTCATGAGCTAAGAATACTGTAATTATCTTTAATAAATCATATATATATATATATATATATATATATATATATATATATATATATATATACATATATATATGTATATATATATATATATTATATATTTATATATATATATATATATATATATATATATATATACATACATACATATATACGGTATATACATTATATATCATATATGCTATATAATATATACATATATATATATCATATATGCTATATACTATATATATATGGTAGAATGAAAACTATGTCATAACTTTCTGTATGTGAAAATTTTATGTTTCTCAAAGAATAAAAGTAATGGAAACCAAGCAGATAAACAAATTTCTAAATAGAAATGCACAAGAAACGATGATTTTCTTTATGGTGTCGGCAGTGCCGACAGCAAAACCTGTACATTCTCTTATATTTTCTAATGGGAATAATAATGATTCATCATCCCTTTTAAAATAGTTTACGAAATTTAACCCTTTCCTTACTGGGAGACATTTTTTCTTGTATTCTGATTCCCACCGAACTATTCGATTGATCTTAGTGACACAACTTCCGTAGAGAGAAGCGTACAGGCTAATTTGACCAACTTATTCCGGACTGAGTAGTCTTGGCCTATTGTGTCCATTGGGAATTTGTTTCCGTGCCACTTTTATGGTAACAAGGTTGTCATATTCTTTTCTTTTTCTTTCCTAGTTAACTCAAGACAATCGTATTCATTTTAGAGAATTTCCTTTGATTTAATCATAGGTAGATTTAGAGATATTTTCTTTTTTTATCTAAGGCAAACTAACCTGATGGAACCATCATTATAAACAGAAAATATTTCCCGACTTTGACGAGGGCTTCTCTAAACTTCATATAGTGCTATACTCCTATGACTGCTCGTTAACGATTCCAATTTGAACCTTTCCTAATCCACATATTATAATGTCTTTAAATCATTGGCTCCTAATTTTATTGGTTTGTTCACTGACTAAAATAACACTTGTTTCTCACAATTACAAAATGGTGTCAATATTGATAAACAAAGCTTGATTTGAATATAATATGCAACTCCATTATCTACTTTCAAACTCGACAGCATCATCGTAAATCAGTGGAATAGATTTGATTTTATTTCTGAATTGTTGAGATCTCGTCGTTAAGAAATCAACATACTCCCCTGGTTCTACTCAGCCTTTGAAGTCAACTCCATTAACCCCATACTATTCAACACATAATGGAAGATTGCATTATACACAATCACGCACGCAAACAACACAACATACTCTATAAAGGATTTGCGGGAAAACCCCGTTCCGGGGTTGGTATTCCTCGGGGAGATGGGACTGCTCGGACAGACAATCTAAGGAACGACAACAATAACAACAACTCCGTTAACCTCTTCATCCCTCGTTTTTTTTTTTTTTTTTTTTTTTTTTTACATGCCGACAGGAGACCTCCAGTTTGAGAATAATTTATCTAGATTATTTTTAGAGGTCAGGAGCCACAATGAAGTTACGGAGCATTAAGCAAAAATTAATGATTATGTTTTATATCATGCAACGTTGCTAAGTGACTAAAAGAGTGGATAATGGAAAATGTGGTTAAAAGTTTTCACAGGAAAGAATAAATTACAATAACATGAATAGCAAACATCATAATAGAAAATATAGCCTGTTGTTTTAAAGTCATATCATAATCTGTTTGATACAATTTTCGTAATATTTATTAGTTCTACATATCTATAACTGCTTAAATCGGGTACTTCATCTTGGTCAAATAATCTTTTACCAGTGACCTTGTGATTGCTACCACTCACCAAGGCCTGCCAATACGTTGTTACTATTTATGATGTGCTTCATTATCTGAAGTGAATTTTATATGATCATCATTTTACCCCAGATTTCTATAATGACAAAAATTGAAATATATCATCATTATTCAATAAGATCAAGATAAAAGAATATTTACCGACTATTTTGAGACGTTTCTTTCATGAACACGGAAGGAAAGTAACTGTTAACGAAATCATACACGCCTCGATTTAAACGATCAGATTTAATCAATTTGAGATGATGATGATGATGATGATGATGATGATGATGATGATGATGATGATGATGATGATGATGATGATGATGATGATGATGATGATGATGATGGTGATGATGGTGATGATGGTGATGATGGTGATGATGGTGATGATGGTGGTGGTGGTGGTGGTGGTGGTGATGGTGATGGTGATGATGATGATGATGATGATGATGATGATGATGATGATGATGATGATGATGATGATGATGATGATGATGATGATGATGGTGATGATGGTGATGATGGTGATGATGGTGATGATGGTGGTGGTGGTGGTGGTGGTGGTGATGTGGTGGTGGTGATGGTGATGATAATGATGATATTAACGATGATGTTGATGATGATAATAATGATGATGATGGTGATGATGATGGTGATGATGATGATGATGATGATGATGATGATGATGGTGATGATGGTGGTGGTGGTGGTGGTGGTGGTGGTGATGGTGATGGTGATGGTGATGATGATGATGATGATGATGATGATGATGATGATGATGATGATGATGATGATGATGATGATGATGATGATGATGATGATGATGATGATGATGATGACGATGATGATGATGATGATGATGATGATGATGATGATGATGATGATGATGATGATGATGATGATGATGATGATGATGATGATGATGATGATGATGATGATATATTGCTGAGAAGATAAGACAAATCCAGGAAATTCCTCTTCAGCAATAAGGCATTTCAACATTTGTCTACAGTTTCATTGTCCCGATGGAAACCTATTTTATGACAATTATGGTATGACATTTTTTTTTTTTTTTTTTTTTTTCCCTCTGAAATTCATGGCAAAATCTCAGGAGGAAGGCCCGAAATTTACATGTCAGTGCTTTTCCCAGATAGAAAAAAAAAAATAATAATAATAATAATAATTGCCCAGTGTTGGGTATTGACTGCATGGTTTATTCACTCAATATTTTCGGAACTTCAGCGACATATCTACGAACATTGTCACTCAGTGCTCATTTATTACTGGGAACTAATAATCCTTAAAAAATTCTGAACTTGTTCAACTTCTACTAACCCTTCGTTCTCCTACTTTCTTAAATATTTCCTTTGCCACATCTATGACCCTATCTCTTCGATGTTTATTGCTTAGAAAAAAAAAACAAAAAAAAAACAGACACACCTAATCGCCTTTAAAAGGTAAGTAGGCAGCTCCCACTACAGTAGAAGCCTTAGAAAACGCCCTCGAACATAGAAAATGTTCCCTTCTATCACACAGACACGGCCCGCCCTCACTCAGACATAGCAGTGCAGATCTGGGTGGATCCACACAGGGCTTAAAGGTAGGTTGTACCTGTAGTAGGAAGATCTTGGTATGACTTTGTTTGTGTGTGGAGTGTCTGGGTGAGGTATAAGGTTACCTCGGTAAGGTGAAAGAAAGTGTAGAATCATGTATGAAGACCTTCCCATTTTTGTCTTCTTGATCTCAGGTCACTGCTGCGCCAAACGAGAACACTACCCTTGAGCCACCCTGGACTATTTCTAATGTTGCTCTCTAAACAATATCATAAAGTTATCGAGATCGCGTACCTGCATTTCTATCTACTAAACAAACCAATTTTTAACACTTTTTTCTTTTAATAAAATGCAATGTATTACTTAGTAT
>NC_134786.1:20492368-20499868 GCF_046742065.1 Oratosquilla oratoria | reverse complement strand
CCCCAAACACAAAAAATAAAAATAAAATACTTTTACTGCATTTATTGACATAGAAATCAAAACATATGTACTTCAACTTATATTCTTCCATTTACATGCTTAAAAGTGACTATAATTGTTAGACACATATTTTAATGAAAATTACAAAAATAATTATGAAAAATAAGATATTGTTGACTTCAGAGGGTGCTTGACTGAAAGCATGAAACAAGAAGCGGTTGGTCATCATAATTTGTAGAGACCAATGTCCCAACTAGCTTTAAGGAAAAGCAGAGCTACAACAAATGAAAAATAAATGTGTTTCATAAACCATGAAATCTGAAGAAAAAAAACGAGGTGATTATTTTGACTTTGACCAATTTTACGCAAAAATTATGGACTGGTTTTAATGAAATTTTCAGGGAAGGTTGATACTAGGTCCAGCAAACAATCTATAAGTTTTTATGGCTCTAAGCACTCCTACCCTGACTCAGCAAAACCCCATCCTTCGTTGACGGAAGTTTGTGGTCTAAGAGGGTTTTGAGTTTTCTTGAGAGGACATGAGTCGAGCAATTCATACATAATGCTAGTGATAATGAAGAACATATTCTATTGGATATACTGAAAGTGGAATTTGTGATACTGAAGAATCTAATTGCAGTCATCGCAGATGGGGGTTGAATGGTCCTGACACACTGGTCTTTTGCAGTGTAGGCAGTAGTTCTTGGTCTTCCTGTCAGACTTCCGGTCACACAAGGCACATCGCTTTCTCATAGAAGAGGTATCCGCTTGCTGATGGGGCATGTTCAAGCCAAAGACTGTTCTGATGGTCATCAAAGTACTTTTGTGTATCCCCTTGAAGTTCATACTCTCCTCTGCCCATTTCCGTATCAACTCATCTGACAGCTCAATAAGAAACTAACGGCGTGATGAAAGTTCCGCCTGTCCATCACGTTTCCTCATTTCATTGCAGGTGATATAGGAGTTGACACCGGCGGCGTTGACCAGTCCGTACATTATGCACAAAGGCCACCGTTTGGTTATTCGGCTGCACGTATATCGGGCACACATTTGATCAAACTCGTCAACCCCTCCTTTTGTGTTGTTATAATACAAGATGATTTCTGGCTTCCCACAGTCATCCATAACAGGTTGTTGGTGCATTGAGGAGATCAACGGCACAAATTTTTTCTTCTTCTTGTCAGGTAAATGTGACACAAGTGCCATGGTTGTGTCAAAGAGGAAAGACGTGCACCCTTTTCTGATGACCGTCTTGTCTGTCATCAGAGCTGGTACTTGTGGCTTCTTGTCCCTCAGTGTGCCTACATATGTGAGCCCATAATTTTTCAAAAGATCTTGTACAAGGGGGATAGATAAGAACCAGATGCATGTGTGGGAATAGAGTGGCTAAAATGTGGCGAGATGTCACATCTTATGATTATATGAGAATAGTGTGAGAAGAAACATATCAACAGAACAGAAAATATCAAACATTTATATGTGATACAAATTAAATTTGAACTAAAAGAGGGGAAGGATGAAATAAATTACAGCTGTATGTGTGGGAATAGAGTGACTGAGGTGCCCTAAAATGTGGCGAGATGTCACATTTTATGATGATATGAGAATAGTGTGATCTTGTTTTGAGAAGAAACATATTAACAGAATAGAAAGTATTAAGCATTTATATGTGATAAAAATTAATTTTGAACAAAAGAGGGAAGTACAAATTAATCAAATTAAATGTGGCAGAATGTCATGCTTTATGATAATATGAGTATAGTGTGACCATGATGTGAAAAGAAACTCACATTACCAGAACAGAAATTAAACATTGTGATAAAAATTAATGTAATCAAGAGGGAAAATAGAATAAATAAAATAAATTAGATAAATAAAATAAATAAATAAAATCAAACTCGGATGTATGTTTTTCTGTTGATAAAAAGAGAAGAAATTGTTATTTACCCATAAGTATAAATGATAAAACATTTATATGACATGAACAAACCTCAGGTAAAGTGGGGTCTGACAAACCCCACGCTACTCACACCTCAGGTAAAGTGGGGTCTGACTGACCCCACGGTACTCACACCTCAGGTAAAGTGGGGTCAGACGGGCTCAAAAGCTCTATAAAGCTTATATAGAGCAAGATTCAGGAATGACCCTATCACCCCATTAAACTACTCCACTGATCAAGAAGGTATATGGGAGTACATATCTGTATGTAATATATTAGTATATTAAAATTAAAAAACAAAAAAGAATGGGGTCTGTCTGACCCCACTTTACCTGTTAAGGGTTAAAACCACCGATAGTTAAGCGTGCACTACGTGCTTACTATGCTTACTAACTGTTCCATTCATTAACCACTCCATTGGTAGATCAATTCTTGCCTATTTCCTTCTTAAGTGTAAATTTGTCCAGTAAAAATCTATTACTGCAAGCCCTGCCCTGTTGTCTTAATATGATGACCTTGTTTGCATCACCCTTGTTAAAGCCCTTGACCCATTTGAATAGCTTTATTAGATCACCTAGGCCAAATTTCTGAGCCCATGTATCATTTAGGTCATTCTCCTTTGTACTGATTCCAGTGAATTTGTTTATATTCTATAGGAGGGAGACCAAAATAGTACCGCATAGTCAAGGATGTAACTAACCCTAGATAGGGTCTGATTACATCTACACTTTTGTTTGTAGCCATCCTAGCTATAGATTTTAATGCCCTGTTAGCTCTGTTAAAGAGAACGAGGAGAGCATAAAGTGGAAGAGAAATGAAAATATTTGAATGGAGAAAAGATAGAGGGGTTCAGGAACAGATGGAGAAAGAAGAGATGAGGAAAGAAAAGAAGAGGAGATTGATGATGCTGTAGATGAGGTGAGTCAAAAGCGTGCGGTCAGGGAAGACCACAGGGTAAGGCGAAGTTGGTCAAGAGCCTATGCCAAGAGGCAAAGACGAAAGGTGAAAGCGAAGACATGTGATCTATGGCAGTGAGTGATTGGTACAAGTCATGTGGGGAAGGAGGATGAGGAAGTTAAAGAACAGGACGAAGAGAAAATAAAAAAAGAGGAGAAGGAGATGGATAACAAAAGAAAATCGAAGGGAAGATAAGGAAAAAGAATATGATAAAGAGGAAGAAGAATATGAGAAAGAGAAGGAAATAGAGGAGATAGATAAGAAGAAGGAGAGGGAGAAGTGTAAAGCGGAGGATGAGGAAGAGGAAATGATGAAAAAAGAAGCGGAGCAGTAAGAAAGAAGGAAAAGGAAGATGTAGAGGAAGAGGATAGAGAGGGGAGAGTGATGGAAAGAGCATAAGAAACTGGGGAAGAAGGAAGAGAAGGAGGACGGGGAAGAGAACGAGGGGGAAAAGGAGAACGAAAAGGAGAAAGAGTAGGCGAAACAGAAGAAAGAGAAGAAGGAGAAGGGGAAGGAAAAAGAGAAGAAGGAGGAGAAGGAGAAGGAGGAGAAGGAGAAGGAGGAGAAGTTGGAGAAGGAGGAGAAGGAGGAGAAGGAGGAGAAGGAGAAGGAGGAGAAGGAGAAGGAGAAGAAGGAGGAGAAGGAGAAGGAGGAGAAGGAGAACAAGAACGAGAATGAGAACGAGAATGAGCACGAGAATGAGAATGGGAATGTGAAAAAAATGTGAAAGAAGAGTGAGAGTAAGAGTGAGAGCGAGAACTTAAACGAGAGTAAGAGTAGAATTGAAAGTGAAATCGAGACTGAGACAGGCTGAGACTGAAACTGAGGCTGAGACTGTGACTGAGACTGAGAATGAGAATGAGAATGAGAATGAGAATGAGAATGAGAATGAGAATGAGAATGAGAATGAGAATGAGAATGAGAATGAGAATGAGAATGAGAATGAGAATGAGCATGAGAATGAGAAAGAGAATGAAAACAAGCTTAAGAATAAAAATGAGAAGGAATAGGAGGACAGGAGGAGGAGATGGAAGAGAAGTAGAGGAAAGAAAAAGAGGAGAATGAAAAGAAAGCGAAGAAGAAAATGAGAAAGAAAAGAAAAAATAGAATGATATGGAAGAGAAGGAAAATAAGAAGTAGAAGATTATGGAGACTGAAGAAATGGAAAAGGAAAAGAAGAAACATAAAAAAATGGGAAAATGAAAATGAAAACGAGGAGACGAATGATAATGAGAGAAAGGAGACGAATGGGAAAGAGAAGAAGGAAAAAGGGTATAAGATGAATGATAAGAAAGAGAAGTAGAAGGAAAAAAAGGTGAAAGAAAAGGAGAGCGAAAAAGTCAGCGGAGGAGGAAGAACAAAAGTAAAATGAGGTAACAGAAAAAATAAATAGATAAATAAAAAGATAAGTAAAATGGTGAAGAGAAGATGTGCTAAGATTAAATAGGTCACACAGGATCCTAAATTTCAAATCAGAAATGCAAATAAAAGTTGTGGAAAAGTGAATTACTGTAAAGGATAGGAAAGTGGGAGTTACAATTATAGTATAGAAAAAAGGAAGTAGGAAGTTTGAAGAATAGTTTAAGTATGCTCGGATATGACTCAGAGGCCAGATGTGGGAGGTCAAAAATTTACAATGAGTGGGGAGTTAAGATTTGGAAACCTGGCGCATATGGGATGTCAGGAACAAGAGGGAGTCAGGAGCTAGTTATAAGATGTATAGGATGTATAAAGCAGTGAACAGGAATTAAGAGGAACAAGGGAGGTGGGCGTGAATACCAAGTACCCGGGCATAACAATTACGTGCACCCTCCCATTGATTGTCACGGCTAACACATTTGTTCCTGCTGCCGCTGGGAGGGTCTGTCCAGCCAAGGTAGACCACCTCCAGAGAACGAGAGACTGCTCACCATTATGATTATAACCATTATGTCTCACTCACACACACAAACACACACACACACACACACACACACACACACACACACACACACACACACACACACACACACACACACACACACACACACACACACACACACACACACACACACACACACACACCAGTACCAAAAAGAACATAAAGAAAATAGAAAGAATCCAAAGAGCAGCTACAAAAATGGCACCTGCACTTGCAAACCTATCATACGAGTAGAGATTGGCTAGACTGGAGCTACCGACACTGGAGCAAAGAAGAGAGAGAGGAGACCTACTGACCATCTACAGAATCATGAAAGGCACAGAGATACTTGATAGAGAAGAATTACTAAACTGGGACAAGAGAAACACAAGAGGACATGGAAGGAAATTAAGAAAACATAGCTATAGAAGAGAACTGAAGAAAAACAGTTTTCCACATAGAGTTTTAGACACTTGGAACAAACTGGATAATGAAATAGTAAGCGCAAAAACCATTCACGAGTTTAAAAGCAAACTAGACACTGAGAGATACAATGGAGGGACAACACGAGCATAGCTCCCCTTCCCGCAAAATACAACTAGGTAAATACAACTAGGTAAATACACACACACACACACACACACACACACACACACACACACACATACATGAGGGGACGGAATTGGGGTGAGGGTGTTACCGATTAAGTGAAACGGCCTTGCTTTGGATTTGCTGTGTCTTGCTGCATTCCTCCTGGCCCAGGGAAGTGGGCTGGATGCAGGGATGACCCGTCATCCATGAGGAGCTAAGATGAGAGGAAGGAAAATGTGGTGGATGGAAGTGGAATGGGTGGAAATGAAATGGGTGGGAGTGGTACTTGCTTTTTGAATTGACTACTTCCCTTATAGAGGTGAAAAAGCACTTGGTTAATATATATATATATATATATTTATATATATATATATATATGTATATATATATGTATATATATGTATATATATATATATATATATATATATATATACACATATATATACATGGAACATAAGAGAGGAAGAGAGGAGTTTGAAAGTGTTTAAGATTAGGTGTCTGAGAAGTATGATGGGGGTTACTAGGCTGGATAGAGTGAGAAATGAGGAGGTGAGGAGGAGAACAGGGATGGAAAAGGAGTTGGGAGATAGGGTTGATGAAAGAGTATTAGGATGGTTTGGACACATGGAAAGAATGAGTGAAGAAAGACTAGTAAAAGAGGTATGGAAGGCAGATGTGGAGGGAGTGAACATGAGGGGACGTCCTAGGATGAGGTGGATGGATGGGGTGAAGGGGGCTTTGGGGAAGAGGGGAATGTCTGTTGAGGAAGGACGGGAGAGGACAGAAGACAGGGGTGAATGGAGAATGATTGTATATGGATGATGTTGTGATGCATGAGGTGTAATGGGCGGGGTGATTGGGGTGAGCAAATTTTGACGCAGCCCGAAGGGATTTCTCCCCGTCTTCTCCTTTTATGCATGGGGGGGACGGAGAGGGGGGTCGCCGATTTAATGAAGCGGCCTTGCTGTGGATGTGATGTGTCTTGCGACACTGCTTCAGACCCAGGGCAGTGGACAAGGTGCAGGGATGACCCGTCATCCAGGAGGTGCTAAGATGAGTGGGAGGGTGGAGGGGTGCGGAGTGTATTCAGGGATGGAATGGGTGGGAATGATTTTATGCCTTTTCCTTTTTGGCTACCTTTCTTGTAAGGGGGAAAAACCCTTGGTATATGTATGTATGTATATATGTGTATGTATATATATATATATATATATTTTTCTTTGAGGCATATTGAATTGTATGCAACAGCAAATTGAGCTCTGATGAGTTTCCGATGAAGAGTTTCAAGTCTTCTAAAGATCTCTCTAGCATGGAGAGGTAAAGAAAAAACCAAGTTGCCGATAGAAGCCATCTAATGGGTAGAACAGGATACAAGACGTTTCGCTAATCACAGTTAGCATTTTCAATTGTGACAATAGCAAAGAAATGGATAATTATAAATACAGAAGGTAAACACTAGGAAAGATTACAAAGAAATGACCGTTATTCTGGTCTGAAACCGGGAAAGGACACTTTGAATATCGGGGAAAGGAACGCCAACTAATCCTGGATTGTGCTTGAATGGAGAGAGTGAGTGCCCTCAAAAATATAAGGACTCCACTATTGCATCCTTCTATAGGAGAGCCCTCACCCATTGCTCCAGTTGGACCTCCACCCAGAAAGAAATTGACCGGTCTACACAGCTCTTAGTCAACAATGGCCACTCAAACAGCGACTGCCAACGTGTACTGCGGGCCGTCATGAGCAAGTGGTACGAAGGGCAACAGACTCCTGTAGAAGAAGGCAATACCTTTACCTTGTTCTATAGGGCCTACATGTCGAGCGCTTATAAGGAGGATGAGAAAGCACTTCTTCGTATCATCAAGGACAATGTGACCCCCACCAACGAGATGGACCGCATTAAACTTGCCATTTATTATAAGAACAAGAGGACTAAAGACCTTATCATGAAAAATAACAGCTCCCCACGCCCATCCGACATCGAGTGTGTGAGTCTGGTGTACCAGTTTAAGTGTCCTTTTGGGGACTGTACTCCCCAAGATTCCTACATCGGACTCACTACCACTCGCCTTTCCAGACGGTTGACATACCACCTTAACAATGGAGGCCCTAA
>NC_134786.1:20484868-20487368 GCF_046742065.1 Oratosquilla oratoria | reverse complement strand
GTGTGTGTGTGTGTGTGTGTGTGTGTGTGTGTGTGTGTGTGTGTTTGTGTGTGTACGCGCGCGCGCGCAAAGATGAAAATAAATACAAATAGAACGAGAGAGAGAGAGAGAGAGAGAGAGACAGAGAGAGAGAGAGAGAGAGAGAGAGAGAGAGAGAGAGAGAGAGAGAGAGAGAGAGAGAGAGAGAGAGAGAGAAAGAGAGAGAGAGAGAGAGAGAAAGAGAGAGAGAGAGAGAGAGAGAGAGAGAGAGAGAGAGAGAGAGAGAGAGAGAGAGAGAGAGAGAGAGAGAGAGAGAGAGAGAGAGAGAGAGAGAGAGAGAGAGAGAGAGAGAGAGAGAGAGAGAGAGAGAGAGAGAGAGAGAGAGAGAGAGAGAGAGAGAGAGAGAGAGAGAGAGAGAGAGAGAGAGAGAGAGAGAGAGAGAGAGACAGAGAGAGAGAGAGAGAGAGAGAGAGAGAGAGAGAGAGAGAGAGAGAGAGAGAGAGAATAAAAGAGAGGAGTAAAGAGAGACATGGTGAGGGATGCCTGTGCGGTCACCTAATCCGGGCTGAGGTGCCACCCGATCCATTGCGTGGCCGCAACCGCCGCCGCCGTCGTCGTCGTCTTCGTCGTTGTCTTCGTCATTTCGCGAGATCCCACCAGTGGATCGATGACGTAGCACTTCCTCACGTCAGTGATGTATCCGAAATCGTGTCTAACGTTTTTTGTTCTCTTAGAGTGAAGGGTTAGTCCCAGCTGAGTTCTAGCGTTAATTAAAATTAAGTATTCAAAGATGTCCGCTGTGGCTCAATGGATGTGTGCCCTAAGTAGTGTAAAAAGTGGTTCATTTTAATCTTTAGTATTATGTTAGCAATGACCAACACTTCCATTCTTTGTGATAGTATCACACCAAAGAGGTGGAATCAGGCATGGCAAAGAAGATATTTAATGAAGGTAGAACGTAGGGAGAATACAAATCTAAAGCAATCATATTTTTTCCATAGGAGACTTGTTTTCAATTAGTAAAGAATGTAGAGTGATTTACTCTGAAAGAATGCTACTAAGTTTCTTAAAACACTGCATTGGTTGAAATGACCTTTGAAATTTCGTCACAATCAAATGATTGGGCTGTAGAATGGATCACATTTTGTAATTGTATCAGCTTTTCTTCTGTTCTTCGGACTTCGCTCAGTCCTACGAAGTCCCACTTGATATTGTCTAGTTCTTCTGTTAAACTCTCCAGCCTGTAGTCTTCTGAGAGAGTTCCTACGTTGTAAGTATAGATCCTCATTTTCTTCATGTTGTTTAGTGTGCAAGACTTGGATCTGCTTAAACAGTGCTTACTCACATTCGGCGGCACACTGCCCGTAAGCACATAAATCAATGTGGTTGGACCTTTAGGGGACGATGATTGAATAGGAACACCCGGTTTTGTTTTGGTTGTACTATTCATGGTTGCTATGAAGAGGTTTTGGGAGTAATCTCACCTCCCTGCCAACTGGTTTCTTGTGAGATATTTCTCTGGTGTCACCTTATTCATTATATTCGATGAATTCCTATATGGTGCCCAATGGTCCACGCCGTCATTATGACGGTACCCCACATATCTACGAGGAATTTCCCTGTTCGGCATCAGGGACGTGCCAGTTAGCAGTGGGTTCTGCGACTGCGTGTGTGAGCAGCTCTTTGCATCATCTTTCTTACAAAACCTGTTCGATATGGGTGACCCTGGAGCCCCTTTCCTCTCTATCGACATTGCTTTTGTGATCATTAAGATTCTCAAACCTATCCACCACGTCAAGGTGTCAACTCTCGGATAGGAGATATATACAGTGTATATGTATATATATATATATATATATATATATATATATATATATATATATATATATAAATATATATATATCGAACATACATACATATACATACACACACACACACACACACACACACACACACACACATTTATACATATGCATACATATATATATATATATACATATATATATACATATTTACATATATATATATGAATATAACGTCAAAAACCACTGTTTGTGTTGAAAAGACTGGAGATGGGGAATCTATATAATTCGATTGCAAAATTCAATCCACTTCCGTAGATACAATTAAGAGAGAGCGTGCTACTTAAGTAGCACCATTGACATGAGAAAGGTGAACATGGGAAGAGGTCTCTACCCTTGGCTCACTCCGTATTTGAGGTCAGGAGGCAAATGTGTTTTTAATAGTTTGGTGATAAAAACTCCTGAAATTATATACGGGGACCATTGCCCCTTTGAAATATTCATATTGGGCTGATATTCAATAATAGTAGATTCTACCATTTTTCTCCTGAACTCACATCCGGATTTATAAATAAGCTCAGCTTTGTCCCAATCTAAACAATGTTTAAATTGCTTAACATGTTGGAACACAGCTGAGCTGCATTGTCCATATTTAATGGAACGTTTATGTTCGATCATCTTGGTGTTCAAATCTCTTCCAGTCTGTCCGATATAAACTA
>NC_134786.1:20469868-20472368 GCF_046742065.1 Oratosquilla oratoria | reverse complement strand
GATGTGTAGATCAGATTTTTGTGGTAAGGCAGATATGTGAGAAAGCTATAGGAAAAGGTAAGGATGTTTTTTGGGCTTTTATGGATCTGGAAAAGGCTTACGACAGGGTAGACAGGAAGGCACTGTGGGAGGTACTGCAGATATATGGGATAGGGGGAAAGCTGTTAAGAGCAGTCAAGAGTTTTTATGAGAGTAGTAGAGCTTGCGTTAGGATTAGAAATGGAGAGAGTGAATGGTTTGAGGTAAAGGTGGAACTTCGTCAGGGATGTGTTATGTCGCCCTGGCTGTTCAATCTTTACATGGATGGGGTGGTGCGAGAGGTGAATGCAAGGGTAGTGGGTCAGGGGTTGGAGATGATTAAAGAAAATGGAGAAAAGTGGGAGGTGAGCCAGCTGTTGTTTGCTGACGACACTGCGCTTGTAGCAGGATCAGAGGAGGGATTGAGGAAGTTAGTGACAGAGTTTGAGAAGGTGTGTGAAAGAAGGAAGCTGAAGATTAATGTGGGCAAAAGTAAGGTGATGAGATGCACAAGGGGAGAGAGTGACAGTAGGCTGGAAGTGAGCATTAAGGGTGAGAAACTGGAGGAAGTGGATAGTTTTAGATACTTGGGTGCGAATATGACAGGAAAGGGAGGAGTGGGGGTGGAAGTAGAATGTAGATTGAGAAAAGCGAGTAAATGCCTTGGTGGATTAAAAAGTGTAATGAGAAATAGACATCTGGGAATGGATGCTAAGAGGAGGTTATATGAAGGAGTGATTGTGCCAACAGCAATGTACGGGGCAGAAACATGGAAAATGAGAGAGGAAGAGAGAAGGAGTTTGAAAGTGTTTGAGATGAAATGTCTGAGAAGTATGATAGGGGTTACTAGGCTACAGAGAGTGAAAAATGAAGAGGTGAGGAGGAGAACAGGGGTGGAAATGGAACTGGGAGATAGGGTTGATGAAGGACACATGGTTTGGATACATGGAAAGAATTAGTGAAGAAAGATTAGTAAAAGAAGTGTGGAAGGTGGAGGTGGAAGGAGTGAATATGAGGGGGCGTCCTAGGAGGAGATGGATGGATGGGGTGAAAGGGGCTTTACAAAAGAGAGGAATGTCTGTGGAGGAAGGACGGGAGAGGACAGAAGATAGGTGTAAATGGAGAAGGGTTGTGTATAGGTGAGGCTGTGATGCATGGGGGAGTGGGTGGGGGATGTGGGGTGAGGAAGTATGTATGAAAAAATTTGACGCAGCCCGAAGGGATTTCTCCCCGTCTTCTCCTTTTCTGCATGAGGAGACGGAGAGGGGATGGGTCGCCGAGTTTATGAAGCGGCCTTGCTGTGGATGCGCTGTGTCTTGTGACACTGCTTCTGACCCAGGGCAGTGGACAGGATACAGGGATGACCCGTCATCCAGGAGGTGCCAAGATAGGAGGGAGGGAGGGAGGAGGGTGGAGAGGAGTGGAATATATGGAAAATGAAATGGATGGGAGTTATTTCTATGCCTTTTTCTTTTTGGCTACCCCCCGTGTAAGGGGGAAAAACCCTTTGGTATATGTATGTATGAGTTTCTCTATACACCTATACAAGTGGAGTTCCTCAGGGTTCCGTTCTTGGGCCACTTCTGTTAATACAAAAGTGTGCGGAATGGCACTTAGACCAATTAGATATTCAAGAAGATTTAGATAAATTACAGCAATGGTCTGAAAAGTGGCGTATGAAATTTAACACAAGTAAATGCAAGGTAATGCACATAGGTAAGAATAACAGTAAGTACGATTACAAGTTATTTGGAAATTCGTTAACAAAAGTGAATAGTGAAAAAGATCTCGGCATAATTATCAGTAACGATCTCAAATCATCCAAGCAGTGTATTTCAGTCTCTGAGAAAGCAAATAAGATTCTAGGACTGATTGCGTGATCTTTTGACTTCAAAAGTCCATCACTCATTAACAAGCTATATAAATCGTTAGTTCGTCCACATTTGGAATATGCTGTTTCCGTATGGTCACCGAATCTCGTTAAAGATATTGACAGATTGGAAAAAGTACAATGGCGAACCACAAAACTGACTCCAAATATCAAAAATGAATCATACGAAAATGTACTAAGACATATGAATCTGTTTTCCCTAAAAAAGCGTAGACTAAGAGAAGACTGGATACAGGTCTTTAAAATTCAAAAGGGAATTGACAACATCAAAAGTGACAAAATTTTCACATTGAATGAGAATCAGACAAGAAACAATGGTCTCAAACTGTCCGAAAATAGACTCATTATGGAAGTGGGTAGGAACAACTTCACCAACCGTGTAGTTAAAGAATGGAGTAAACTTCCTGCAGAGGCAGTGCAATGTAGTTGAGTTCGAAGGTTTAAGAATCATTTAGATAAATCCCTAAGCAACATGCTGTAATGATTACCATTTATATTATATTATTTTTATTTATTTTATTTATTATTTGTCTGTTTGATTCTCATTTATTATTAGTTATAAGTCAATTTATTATTATTTACTATTTACCT
>NC_134786.1:20399868-20427368 GCF_046742065.1 Oratosquilla oratoria | reverse complement strand
CTCTGAAATATGATGGCACACCTTCATTGATCCAGATTTTGGTCAGGAGTTGGTGGAGCTGGCGTTGGATCACATCACCACCAAATTTATAAATCTCGGCTGGAATTCCATCAGGCCCTGCAGCTTTGTTGTTCTTCATCGCCTTAATGGTATTTCTTACCTCGTCAAGGGATAGAATTTGCGCAAGAGAGTCTTCCTTTGCTTCTTTTGGGATCATGTTGAGCACGTTTCTGTCAATAGCAACTTTGTGATTGAGAAGGTCTTCAAAATTTTCTTTCAATCTGTCTCCTAGTTTGGTGTCGATCTTTAGGATGGTAGTACCGTCCTTACTCTTTAAGGGAGCTTGCCCGTGTGTGGATGGTCCATAGATTTCTTTTACAGCGTTGAAGAAGTCTCTGGTGTCATTGGCATCTGCTAGCTGCTGAATCTCACACGCCTTTTCTCTCCACCACCGGTTCTTCAGGGTGCGGGTTGTTTTCTGAACTGTAGCTTTGCACTTCCTGTAATTCTTTCGTTTGATGTTAGATTTTGGGTCATTTTGGAAGACGATGAAAGCTTTTTATCAATCAGTTGTTTCAGAGCTTCACCATTGTCGTCGAACCAGTCTTGATGTTTCCTTTTTTGTGGCCGATGGTTTCTTCGCAAGTGGTGATGATGGCCTCTGTCAATTGGTTCCAGTCTTCTTGAACGAGATGACTGGTAGTCTTGTACTGGAGTTTGACCTGCACGAGTTCCGGGGTCTTGCAGGGCATCGATATTGAATTTTTTTTTTTTTTTTTTTTTTTTCCCCGTCTGCTTTGCCATGGTGTTTCATTTTTGGTCGGAGTTTGATCTTCATGATGGAAGTGATGAGGCGATGATCTGTCCAACATTCATCTGCTCCAGTTAAAGCTCTGGTAAGAAGCACGTCCTGCTGATCTCTGGATCTTACGACGATGTAATCAATGAGATGCTAGTGCTTCGATCTTGGGTGTTGCCAGGAGACCTTATACCGATTTTTCTGTCGAAAAAGGGTGTTGGTTATTACCAAGTTGTGTTCAGTGCATTTGGCAAGTAGGAGAGTTCCGTTGGAGTTGGCTTTTCCCACTCCTTCCTTTCCAATTATTCCTGTCCAGAGCTCATGGTCTTTCCCGACTCTGGCATTGAAGTCTCTCAAAAGAATGATTTTGTCGTCCTTATGTATGGCAGAGAGGGCGTTGTCGAGCTGGCTGTAGAATGATTCTTTATCTACATCCTCAGCATTGAGAGTGGGAGCGTATGCGCTGATGAGAGTTGCGTGCTCGTTTTTGGCGAGTTGGATTCGGAGGAGCATGAGACGTGCGCAGATTCCAATAGGCTGCTCTGTCAGTTTGGAGAGGATGGCATTTCTTATTGCAAACCCCACCCCATGGATCCGTTTTTGCTCAGGATCATAACCTTTCCAGAAAAAGGTGTAGTGGCCACCTTCTTCTCTCAGTTGGCCTTCTCCAGCTCACCGGGTCTCACTGAGAGATACAATGTCAAGGTTGAAGCGTTGTAGTTCCCGGGCAATGATGGCAGTTCGCCTTTCGGGTCTGTCTGAGTTGATAGTGTCCATTAAGGTCCTGACATTCTAGATTCCAAATTTCAATGTTGTAAGTCTTGTTCTGTATTTTCGACCGTATGATGGTGATCCCTCTGAACGCGGTTATCTAGACAGGATTTGTAATGCAGCAGACTATGTTTAGGTCACCTTTTCTAGCCCCCTTTCAAATCAGGGTGAGCAGAGTGGATCCTTAAAAGGACTGCTCAGTCGTGGCTACTGCTGCCTAACTTCTTCCCTGCTACATCCGGAAGGTAGAGCGACTGACTCAGGTAACCACCGCTTCCGTGCCAGTTCTGGACTAGGAGCTTCCAGTCTACACAAAACCTGCCCCCGTCATCCATTGCCGGTCCCCGGAAGACTTTGAGAAACTAGGAAGAAAAGAGACACGAAGACGCCTGTGCGTGCATTTGTTTAAAGTGTACATTATGCCGCACATACAGTAAAGCACACGTAAACTTGACAAGCCAGCAACTTGATCCAATGGCAAGGCAAGCCAAGACGATTAGAGTTGTTGGTTTGCTGCAGCCTTCGTCCGCCTTTGCAGCCGTTGAGTCTGGCAACTTCATCCTCCTGCTCCGCCGTTGAGGACTTACATAACCTGCAGGCAGCAGGTGGTTTGGATTCAGAGTTTTCCTTCTCCTAGCCTTTGCCTAAAGAGGCCTACCCTACAAGGCAGCAGGGACCCTAAACAGGTACTACCACTACGGGTCGAGTGGACCTGGGAGCAATGTCTGATTAAGGGGTAGCTCCACTTTCCCCATAACTCCGAAAGTATATATATATATACATATATATATATATATATATATATATATATATATATATATATATATATATATATATATATATATACGCGGCATATATACATATATATATATATATATACACGCGGCATATATATATATATATATATACATATATATGTATACATACATATGTATATAATATATATATATAAATATATATATATATATATGTATATACATATATATATATATATACATGTATATACATATGTATATACATATATATATATATATACATATATATATATATATATATATATATATATATGACTATACGCCAGGAGGCACTAAGCAACTGTTGCCGGAGTCGTTGTCTTTGCCCTGTGTGTTTGGACTGCTACGGTAGGAAACATTCAATCCTGGGTATCGAAGAGTAGGGCAGGACTCAAACTCACGACATGCAAGACTACATTTCTGAATGTGATATCAGCGCTCGTTTGTCCTGTAGTTGCCCATTAAACTTTGTTAGTATTCTTAAGTTATGTTATAGATATAATTCTTTGGAGTCCTTTTTTTTTTAAGGAAGGGATCACATGCTACTGAATAGAATAACTTGGTAACAGCCAGAATAAAAAATAATGAGTTAATATGTACATTTCAACTTAAAGTTAATCTGTCATCTAAGCTATTTTTTTAGCTCTGATCTGTGTCTATCAAATTAACGTTTGCTGTACCACATTGAGTTCTTTCACAATATATACAAATATGGAGATTAGGTGGCAATGGAACTTTAAGGCCAGAGTATGGAACTTTACTCAGAAGACGTTTAGACCTCTTGGGCCTTGTAAACAAACCTCCATACACAAGTCTTAAAACTTTATTGCTTTCTCATCTCCATATTCTGTCAATTTCTTCTTACATATATAAATACATGCACACACAAACACACACACATACACACACTATATACATACATACATACATACATATATATATATATATATATATATATATATATATATATATATATATATATATATATACACCAAGAGCTTTTTCCGCTTTATAAGGGAGTTACCCAAAGCCTAAGGCATGTACCTATTCCCACCAATTTCACTCCCATCCACCATCCTCTCCCCGCTTTCATCTTAGTTCCTCATGGATATCTGGTTTTCCACGTATTCCACCCACTGCCCTGGATCAGAGGCAATGCACCAAGAGAGAGAGAGAGAGAGAGAGAGAGAGAGAGAGAGAGAGAGAGAGAGAGAGAGAGAGAGAGAGAGAGAGAGAGAGAGAGAGAGAGAGAGAGAGAGAGAGAGAGAGAGAGAGAGAGAGAGAGAGAGAGAGAGAGAGAGAGAGAGAGAGAGAGAGAGAGAGAAATCCCTTCAGGATGCGACAAAATATTATTTTCACATAAGCACCCCTTACCCCCCTCCCTCGCCCTTCCCTTGTATAACAGTATTCTCTATACACAGTCACTCTTCACTCATCACTATCTCCTGCCTCATCCCTTCCCTGTTCAACAGATATTCCCCTCTTCCTCGACGCCCCTTTCACCCTATCCATTCACCTCATCTTCGGTCTTCCCCTCAAGTTCATTTCTTTCACCTCTGCCTTCCACACCTCTTTTACCAATATTTCTTTATTCATCCCCTCCATATTTCCAAACCATCCCAATAATCTTTCTTCAGCCCTATCTGCCTTCTCCTTTTCCACTCCCACTCCCCTCTTCACCTCCTTGTCTCTCAATCTAACCAACCTAGTAACTTGTACCATACATCTCTTACATTTCATTTCAAACATACTTAAACTAATCCTTTCTGCCTCTCTTAGATTCTAACAATCCCCACTTCATACGATCTCTTCTTTATTTTTCACAACACTTTTCAATCCCCCAATGTATTTACTTGCTTCTCTCAATCTACAGTTTACTTCCACCTCCACCCCTCGCTTTCCTGCCACTTGCGATCCTAAATATCTAAATCTATCAACTTCCTCCAGCCCTTCCCCTTTTAGACTTCCAATTCACTGCCATTCTTTACCCTTGTATATCTCATCACCTTATGTATATACGTGCGTATATGTATATGTATATGTATATGTATATGTATATATATATGTATATGTATATGTATACATATATATATATATATATATATATATATATGTGTGTGTGTGTGTGTGTGTGTGTGTGTGTGTGTGTGTGTGTGTGTGTGTGTGTGTGTGTGTGTGTGTGTGTGTGTGTGTGTGTGTGTGTGTGTGTGTGTGTGTGTGTGTGTGTGTGTGTGCGTGTAACAAAATTTCTACATACCTTCAGCCAGATGTCACTTTATTTTGATATTGTTCTGGCCAACACCAAGCTTCTTTTTTTTTTTTTTTTCATCACAAGGGTTGGGCTTTGAAGAATAATGTGGAAACAGCTCCTTTTCGTCATTTTACTCCAGCTAAGATAAGATGACGTCGCTGAACTGAAGGACGACCCCCGAAGCAAAGACGTAGATACTTGAATACCCAAATCCTTTTAACATCTTCTAAACCTCCACACTGCCGCATCTTCACACCTGTACGTGAGACGCCACCTTCCACATTGTTAATTTAATGGCTGAGACGCAGACGTTCGTGAGAGTAAATGTGTACGTTGTATAGAGAGCTATTTGGAAAAAAGGGAATAACAAAGGCATCGCATAAGAATTAAAAAGTGAAGAAAGAGAAGCAAGAAGAGCAAAAAAGTAGCGGTACTTATGACCGCAGCACCTAGATCCCTAACCACACCTACCACAAAAACCAACACCAGTCAATGTTGACAAAAACGCGGCAGGAGGATGTTGCAATTGGGTCCGCTGGCCCTCAGGATGAAGACAACCTTATTCCTATTCCGCGGAAGGGAAGACTCGCCGTCCAAAACAGCATACCAATTTAGAGTAGCAAGTTTCATGTACACGGTGAGCTGTATTTGTGTTATTCGAAATAGGAAGTTATGACAAATGTTCGGCACCTTTTTGTACATAAGTGTGTATGCGATCAAAGGAAAAATCACACTCACACGCACACACACACGCAGATGCATTTACAAAGACACAAATACACACGGACGCACGCACGCACGTACGCACACACACACACACACACACACACGCACACACACACGCAGATGCATTTACAAAGACACAAATACACACGGACGCACGCACGCACGTACGCACACACACACACACACACACACACACACACACACACACACACACACACACACACACACACACACACACACATGCACACATGCACACACGCATATACACGACTCGATGGCGCAGTGGTTAGAGTTACCGGCCACCACTACGGCGCTCCAGGTTTAAATCCCTCCCAGGACTGAAGTAATTTCAGTATCACTGCGCTGCGAGTCGTTACTCCAACTTTCTTGGGCGGAGAGTTGGGTGTGTGTTTGTGCGTGTAAAGGTCACAGCTTTACCCATAGATCAGTCATATATGAGCTCTGAGCTCTCTTCTGAAAGGGAAATAGCTGTCGTTCACGAGTCTAACACGTGATCCAAGACCATGGTGAATCACACACACATACACACGCGCACACACATAACTCGTGGCGCAGTTGGTAGAATTCCAGGCTGCCACTACGAAGGTCCGGGTTCGAAACCCGTCCAGGGCTGAAATAAGTTAAGTATCGCTGCGCTGGGAGTTGTTAATCCAACTCTCGTGGGCGGGGGGTTGGGTGGGTGTGTGCATGTAAGGTCATAACATTACCCATGGATCGGTCATATAAGAGCTCTCAGATCTCTACCGGAAGGGAAATAGCTGTCGTTCACGACTCCAACACGTGATCCAAGACCATGGTGAATGAGTGAATCACACACACACACACACACACACACACACACACACACACACACACACACACACACACACACACACACACACACACACACACACACACACACACACACACACACGCACACACACACGCACACACACACGCACGCACACACACACACACACACACACATGCACGCACGCACGCACGCACACACACACACACACACACACACACACACACACACACACACACACACACACACACAGACTATAGCTTCGACACTAAGTGATGCTTTCATTAACATGACTGATTTAAATGTTCTCATGGCCACTTTCCATTACGGGGAGAGCCATTATGGGATTCCAATCCTTCAGGCACGCATAGCAAAGTATGGGTTCATACGAAAACCGTGAGATATTTACTTGTTTATTATTTTCAAACGGCCTTTGAGTGAATGGCTTTGCATAATGAGTGGTGTCACGTTGAAACCCCACTTTACTGCATTCCTCTACCCACGCCCTCTTCCAGACACACCCAGAACCCGTGTACTAATGTATACTTAGCCGAATGACGCCTAAAGATTCATGTTCTCATTTTCACACATCACGACCACCTGAAACACTTGGCCAAATTGGTCATGTCCCGTCTTACCGACTTGCAACTCAGCTATCGCTGTGCCATTGCGCCTTAATGCGTTGTTTCAAGGTGTTATTATTAGACTAAATAAGACTTAACTAATTTAAAAACAGGCTACTACAATTTCTTTATCCATAGAAATAAATAAGATTCGCTAGGAATCAAGATGCGAACTATTTGGCATTGTATGTGCATACGTGTAAACCTGTATGAGACATGTAAATTTATTTAACCCTACTTAGGTAAAGTGGGGACAGACAGACCCCATGCTTTTTTGTTTTTTACTTTTAATATACTAATATAATGCATATAGATATGTTCTCTCCTATACCTTCTTGACGAGTGGAGTAGTTTGAGGGGGTGATAGGGTCATTCCTGAATCTTGCTCTATATAAGCTTTATAGAGCTTTTGGGCCCGTCAGACCCCACTTAAACTTAGGTGTGAGTAGCGTGGGGTTTGTTAGGCCCCACTTTACCTGAGGTTTTTTTCATGTCATATAAATGTTTTATCATTTATACTTATGGGTAAATAAGAATTTCTTCTTTTTTATCATTTTCTATGACTGATATGTTGAATTTTGTTTGTTTTCGATGGTGGTGGTATTATTTGGAATGCATCGTAATTGTGTTGACTAGGAAATCATAGTTTTATGTTCATTATCATTTTTTTTAATCTGTTTGTCGTTATTCTGGGTAACTATTACCTACACTGCAAAAGACTAGTGTGTCAGGAACATTCAACCCCCATCTGCAATGACTGCAATTAGATTCTTCAGTATCACAAAGTCAAAATAATTACCTCCAATTTTTTTCTTCAGGTTTTATGGTTCATGAAACACATTTATTATTCATTTGTTGTGACTCTACTTTTCCTAAGATAATTGGGACATTGGTCTCTACAAAATGATGATGACCAACAGCTTCACGTTTCCTGTTTTCAGTCAAGTACCCTCTAAAGTCAGCAATACCTTACTTTTCATAATTTTTTTGTGTAATTTTCATTAAAAAAATATTTCTAACAATTATAGTCACTTTCAAACATGTAAATGGAAGAAGATAAGTTGAAGTACATATGTTTTGATTTCTATGTCACTAAATGCAGTGGATTTTTTTTTTTTTTTTTTTATGTTTGGGGTAAAAAAAAAATTACCTCAGATTTTCACAGATTTTATGTTTTTTTGAATCACATTTATTATTCATTTGTTGTAGCTCTATTTTTCCGATAGTTGTGACATTGGTCTCTACAAAATGATGATCAATCGCTTCACATTTCCTGTTTTCAGTCAAGTACCCTCTAAAGTCAGTAATACCATATTTTTTATCATTTTTTTTTTTTTTTTGTAATTTTCATTAAAAAAATATTTCTAACAATTATAGTCACTTTCAAGCATGTAAATGGAAGAAGATAAGTTGAAGTACATATGTTTTGATTTCTATGTCACTAAATACAGTGAAAGTATTTTTGTTGTATTTTTTGTGTCTGTCAGACCCCGCTTTACCTGAGGTGTTTCCCCCAAAAAAGCTTTACCTGAACAGGGTTAAGGACACTCACGTGAGTTGTATTACGTTGCACGTTCCTATATGTGCACTGTCCACTCCCACCCATTCCATCCCCTACATACTCGACTCCCATCAACCCCCCTCCCTTCCTCTTATCTTGGCTCCTCCTAGATGACGGGTCATCTCTGCATCTCGTCCACTGCCCTGGGTCAGAAACAGTGTCGCAATGCACAGCACATCCACAGCAAGGCCGCTTAATTAAATCGGTAACCCCCCCCCCTCTCTGTCCTCTCATGCAGAAAAGGAGAAGACGGGGAGAAATCCCTTCGGGCTGTGTCAAAATATCATTCACACATACTCCGTCACCCCCCATCCCCCCCAACTCCCTTTCATATATCACAGCATCATCCATACACAACCATTTTCCATTCACCACTATTTTCTGTCTTCTCCCGTCCTTCCTCAACAGGCTTTCCCCTCTCTCCCAATGCCCCTTTTACCCCATCCATCCATCTCATCCTTGGTCGCCCCCTTATGTTCACTCCTTGTATCTCTGCCTTCCACCTCTTTTACTAATCTTTCTTCATATACACCGAAGACTCCGGTCTGCCCTTTCTCTTCCTTTTCTCACCTCTTGGGTAAAAAGAAGCCATTGACTTCGAATACTTCTGGCTCGGTCATCGGGATGAACAACCGAAGCTTCAGTTGCTAAAACTATTTTCGCTCCTTCCTTCTTTGCCACTGAAGCTTTTCTTTTATTACCAAAAGTTAATCTGAGAGCTTCATCTCTTCAATTATTAGATTTTCAGACACAAGAACGTATTCATTAGGGTACTAACTACCAATCTTTATAAGTTTATTCTTATAACTCAAACGCATTTAACTGAATGTAGGTTCAGTTTTATCATATATCAAAGAATTACAAAGGATTACAAAGGCGGAGCATACCGACAGGAGAACTTTTGGTCTATAACTAACTCGGAAGCGAAAAAATGTATAGTAAAAAATAAAAGACAAATAGATAAAAATTATAATAATATAAATTATAGTAAAATAAATAAATGCATAGGTACAATTAAATAATAAACAAACAGGTAAATAGTAAATAATAATGAATTGACAAATAACTAATAATATATAAAAATCAAGCAATTAATAATAAACAGACAAATGATAACAAAGAAATAAACAAATAATATAAAATAAATGATAGTCATTACAGCGTCTTGCTTGGGTGCTCATCTAAACGAATCTTAAACCTTCGAACTGAACTACATTGCACTGCCTTTGCAGAAAGTTTATTCCATTCACTAACTACACGGTTGGCGAAGTTGTTTCTACCCACTTTCAAATTAAATCCATTTTCTGACAGTTTGAGACCATTATTTTTTGGTCGGATTTTCATTGTGTATTTTTTTTTTTTTTTTTAATGTTGTCAATCCCTTTAGTATCTTAAAGACCTGTATCAAGTCACCTCTAAGTCTATGTTTTTTAGTGAAAACGGAATTATTTGTTTTAGTTGATTCTCGTATGATTTATTTTTTGTATTTGGAATCTGTTTTGTGGCTCATCGTTGTACTTTTTCCTATATGTCAATGTCTTTAATGAGATTTGGAGACATACGGAAACAGCATATTCCAAATGTGGACAAACTAACGATATATATAGCTTGTTAATGAGAGATGGACTTTTGAAGTAAAAAAAAAAATCGCGTAATCAGTCCTAGAATCTTATTTGCTTTTTCAGAGGATAGAATACACTGCTTAGATGATTTGAAATCGTTGCTGATGATTACGCCGAGATCCTTTTCACTATTCACTTTTGTTAACGAATTTTCAAATTATTTGTAATCGTACTTACTGTTATTTTCACCTATGTGCATAACCTTGTATTTACTTGTGTTAAATTTCATTAGCCACTTTTCAGACCATTGCTGTAGTTTATCTAAATCTTCTTGAATATATAATTGATTTAAGTGATCATTTGCTATTCCGCACAATTTTGTATCATCAGCAAATCTGGAGACAATAGATATCAGTCCGTAGTCTATATCATATATATATCATATATACTATAAATAGAAGTGGCCCAAAAACGGAACCTTGAGGAACTCTTCTCGTAACATTTTTCCACCTTGAAGTTTTGCCATTTAAAACAACTCTCTGTTTTCGATCATTCAACCAATTTCTAGTCCAAGTTAATAGGCTACCACTTACTCCGTATGAAGCTAATTTAGTAAGCAGCCTTTCGTGGGGACGGAATCAAAAATTTTTGCGAAGTCTAGATATATCAGATCAATATTGTTTCTTTAGTCATAATTTGAGATGATTGTGCTATAGATATAGAATTCGAATAAGTTAGTCACGCAAGAACGTTTCCGTCTAAATTCATGCTGGCTATCATTTATTAAACAGTTACTTTCTAAATGATGTTCGATAGCATCTCTGATGATATTTTCTACCGTTTTTCCTGCGATTGAAGTCATGATTATAGGATTGTAGTTATTTTGATTCTTTTTGTTACCTTTTTTGAATATGGGAGTAACGTTAGCTAGTTTCCATTCTCTTGGGACATCTCCGAATATGATGGATTTCTTTAAAATAATTTCTAATTAAACAGCAATCTCATTTTTCATTTCCTTTAAGATTCTTGGATGCCAACCGTCAGGCCCTGGTGTTTTATTAATTTTCAATTTCTCTATACACCTTTTACTTTTTTCTTTTGTTATATTTACCGTAGTGAGTAAGTTCACCCTAGATTTTTCACAGGTTTTAGTTTGGAGTTGACTTTGAGATGCTTCGTTTAAGAATACTGAGCTAAAATAGTTGTTTAAAATATCACACATTCCTTAATTTGAATATTCAAGTTGACCGTCATCAGATAATAGTGGGTCAATGTGATTCCTAATAACCTTTTTATCTCTAAGGTAACTATAGAATTCTTTGGGATTCTCTTTCGATTTATCAGTGATATTCGTTTCGTATTGTCGTTTTTGTTTTTTTATTGCCTTTTTTAAATCTCCCTGTATTATTACATGACTTTGATAGCCATTAGATGCACCCGAACGCTTGTATTTCTTATAAGCCTGTCTCTCTTTAGCAATTTTTTTTTTTCAGTTTCTTTGTCAAGCCATTTTGGGCGAGCCTAATATGGGGAGCGTCTGTCCTTAAACGGGATGTAAGTATGAATCATCTTAGTAAGCATATTTTGAAATATTTCCCACATATGATCTACAGATATTTCGCTTAATTTTACCTCCCAATTTGTAAGCTGAAGCTCCTGGCGTAGTCTTATGAACTGAGCTTTACCAAAATCTCAATTTTTTTTAGAAGTTTGAATCTAAGTTATGATCGCTATTTGCAATAGATTCATCAACTTCTACATCAGTTATCATGCTTTCACAGCTAGTGATTAATAGATCGAGTAAGTTTCTATGTCTTATGGCCCCTTTTACATGCTGAACTAAGTAATTGTCACCGAGAAAATCTATCAAGCGACTACCTATATGGCCATGTTCAAGGGTCATCTAATCAATTTCAGTAAAATTGAAATCACCCATTATCTCTAAGTCCCGGTTACAGAAACTAGACAGTTCTTGAAACAACAGTTTTGTCGTCTGCTAATGATAATGTTATTGGCCTATATATTACACTTACATTCGTTTTTTCTCCATTTGTTTGGGTTGATTCTACCCACAAACTATCATATCCATCCTGTTTCACTTTCTCTAAAACACAGGCATGGACATGGCTTTTAACGCACAACAGAGCAACCCCACCTTTCTTGTGGTTTCTATCCTGATGTAAGTGTTTAAATTCCGCAATATTAAATTCTTCTTCAAACTCTTTACAATCTAGCCATGTCTCCGCTATTCCTAATATATCGGGATTTTCGCTTTTGTCATACGTCTGTATTTCTTGCCTTACATTAAAAAAAAATCTTTATTGACACCTTGCTTTATATTGATATTTGGTTCTTTATTGATACTCAATGCCTCATGGACATTTACCCCATCACGGATATTTGGTCCCTCAAGGTCATTCGATCTCTTATGTATGTATACCTTGCCCCCCTACGTCACCACGTTCCACACCGGCTACCCGTCGTTTACTGATATTCTGTCCGGCATCCCTTTCTAAAACGATATTCTGTCCTCCACTGGCATTATATCCTACCATGATATTTTGTCCTCCACTATCATTACATACCACTGTGATATTTCGTCCTCCACTATCATTATATACTATATCGTGATATTTTATTATCCACTATTACTACATCCCATCGTGATATTTTGTCCTTTGACATTACATCATAATGTAATATTTCGTCCTCTACCGACATTATATCTTAAAATGATATTATGCCCTACACTGACATATTGCTCTACATTTTTGCTATACCCTACTCTGTTTTCCCCAATACATTCCATTTCCCCTCCCCTTTGAGTTTCTACCCTAAAAAGGGAGATAGTTCATTACAAACTCCCACAATGAGATTTGTAAGAATATCTTTGCCTCTGCGAAGCATAAAGGTCATAACGCCCGGAAAAGAGATACCAAGGATCAAGAAAGTGGTATTCCAGTTGCGTGCACTATCGTGATATCCTCTCATTGATCCCTATGGCTCTACTGTTCCAACACAAGCCTGCGTAGATCCTCGGAAGGATACCACAGACTATGTGACGGCTCCCACGCTCCTTTATCTCCTGAAGGAGGACCTTGTCATTCCGATTAAGTTCCTCTTATATCATCCTATCCACATCGTTACTTCCCGTATGAACAATCGTAACCATGTTCGTCAGTCTTTTCTCCTTGATGATCTAGGCACAATCGGCAATCCCACGGCCCGGTTGACATACAAGCTTGTAACGTCGTTTAGTCTTCCGCTGCAGGATTTCGTCTTAGCCTCGCGCCATCGAGTCCCCCACCACCAAGAACTCCTGGTTTTCAGTCTCCAGCAGAGCAAAACGATTGGCTAGAGCCAGCGGTTGCTCCACAGGGCACCCGCTTACCGAACGCGGGCTCGACAAACGGGACCCCACGGAGCGCCACTCGCTCACGGCAGTGGCAGAAGCGGAAGAGGTGGTACGCTGTTTGGGTCGTGGGGAGGGTTCACTCTTCTCACGGAGCGCACTCTTGAGAAGACGAACCTCCTCCTCCTCAAATATCCTGAGACGGTCCTTCAGGTTCACACAACCTTCACAAGCCATTTCGCTCCTCCTTCGGCAATACAAACGTCAAAGAGAAAATATAAAACAACAAAAGAAACAAAAGCTGTCACTAAATAAACTAAATACACGAAGCTTACTCTGCTTACCTTATACAATTACTCCTTCCTTTGGAGTACAGTAACAGATTACTGTTTTGATTCTAAATTACTGGAACACTACACTTTATCTTATGTCTGTAACTGTATAGCGCTATACGTATACATTACAAAACTAACAACACAATCACTGTCACTATTTGAAGATATAAAATTCAGAAGAGTTATTCGCTAGCTGGTGTCTCGGTCAAAGACGAGTTCCCAAGCTGAGGTCACGGAACAGAATGAATTCTCATAGTCTCTACATGGTCTTGGATCACGTCCTGGACACGTGATTGAAAGATATTACCCTCCTCAATGAAAGATTCATATCATGTGTGGTGAATAAGATTATGGAAAATAATGTGACACCACACACACCATCAATATACCACTTCCGCTTGCTCAAGAAAAGGAGGGCTGCCAGTATTTTGTGTGTGTGTGTGTGTGTGTGTGTGTGTGTGTGTGTGTGTGTGTGTGTGTGTGTGTGTGTGTGTGTGTGTTTGTGTGTGTGTGTGTGTGTGTGTGTGTGTTTGTGTGTGTGTGTGTGTGCATGTGTGTGTGTGTATTTGTTATATATATATATATATATATATGTATGTATATTGTAGATTTGTTGTTTGTGATCTACATGAGTTTGGAGGCGAGACAATCGATGTGTTTATTGGCTTTAATTTCCTCGTCTAACCTGCGCTACATTTTCGAAACAACCCCGAGGAGACCTCAGTCAGTTGCCATTGGTTCTATTAGAGGCACAAGGTGGTTGTTGCCATACAATTAGCTCTAACAACTTATTCTCTACTATTGCTACAACTTACAACCTTATTTCTACAATGTACAATGCATGAACTGAATATGGACACGCGGTATTTGTGCATTGGTCGATTATTTACAAAAGGGAATACATGAAATAAAAAAGATATGTGTTTGACATATGCTGATCTTGCGGTTTGGCAATACCGGACACAGGAATCCTTGCCGCTCGGCCCAGATGCCCGTTGTGAGGTCAAATGCGCTTGGCCCCTATGACCACTGTCAGGTCCAACACAAGGGGGGGGGGTCCTTTGGGAGTTCTCTGAAGACGTCGGACATTCCATCCTGTACCAAATGCGTGGGTGCGCGAGTGTATACGCTAGACATCTAGAGGATTGAATATTCCATTCAATCCTCTTGCAACAGATGTTCGGCTCACCTACCACCCACTGATCACTGTCTGCAGTATGGGGTCTAATCTCTCTCCAGTACCTGCAAATTTGTACAATGAGTTTTTCGAGATTGTTTTATTACCGGACATCAAGCCACCAGAGATGTTCTGGTACAGATATGTAGACGACGTCTTTACTGTATGGAATGAAAAATGGGGATTTTTTTTTTTTTTTTTTTTTTTGACAAATTGAATATACTAGCACCAACAGTAACATTTAAAGTAGAATGGGAAGACGATCACAAATTATCTTTTCTCAAAATTTTGGTGATCAAACGTGCGGACCAACTGTCCTTCATAGTATATAGAAAACCTACACATACAGGAAGCTAGCTACATTTTTTCAGCCATTACCCAGACAAAATTAAATACTTCGGGCCTATTTCTTAGAGCCCTCAGAATCTGTAGTCAACCTTTTTTAGGAACTGAATTAGCCACAATACATTCCTAGCTTACAATAATAGGTTATCCAAATTAGTTCCTATCAAAAGCGCTTAGCAAAGCTGAAATGAGTTTTTATAAAATTACTCCTAACTCTAAAAGAAAGCTCGTTTAGGATAATAAATGTATCACTTCACCTTTTAATAACAGAATATAAGACATTTCAAAAGTATGTAATGATAAAATAAGTGTTGTGTTCAACTATCCCAACAGCCTATTCAGTACAGTGGTACATGTCCATCATAGAGCTAAGACCGATGACAGCCAAGGAGTTTACAAGATACCTTGTAGAGATTGTGAACTAGTTTATTAGGGCCAAATTGGAAGAGACCTCAAAACAAGAATTAAATAACATAAGAACTACGTGAAATATGCACAAGAAATTTCTGCCGTATTCCTACATACCATGAAAATCCATCGCATAAATTGGGAGAAAGCAGAAATCATCAACAACTCTAAGTGGAGCTTCCGGAGGAAGATCATTGAGTCATCATTAATTAAATATTACACAAATTACAATACATCAAGAGGACAATAGTCATTAGATTTTTTAACAAAATTAGCAATTAAAAAAACTTTTACTCAATGTAGATGGCCTGGAAGACAGCAATCGTTACCAAGGCAGAGTTACTTGAGCCACCTTCTCATGTTCCTTTTGTATCCCTTTGCATCGACTATATAACTCTTACTTACTTGTACACCATGTAACTATCTGCTGAAGAGAACCGCAGAGATAGGTCGAAATACACAGTTAATCCTATTCTTGGTCCGTTTACTTTCTCTGACAGTGGGATTTTTTCATATATATATATATATATATATATATATATATATATATATATATATATACATATGTTGTGTGTGTGTCAAGAGTTTTTATGAGAGTAGTAGAGCTTGTGTCAGGATTAGAAATGGAGAAAGTGAGTGGTTTGAGGTAAAGTTGTGACTTGTTCAGGGATGTGTTATGTTACCCTCGCTGTTCAATTTATACATGAATGGGGTGGTGCGAGAGGTGAAAGTAAGGGTAGGGGGTCAGAGACTGGAGATGGTTCAAGAAAATGGAGAAAAGTAGGAGGTGAGCCAGCTGTTGTTTGCGGACGACACTGCTGTAAGATGCTGTAATTATTATAATTTGTTATATTATTTGTTTTTGTTTTGTTATAATTTGTCTGTCTGATTTTCATTTATTATTAGTTATATGTCAATTTATTATCATTTACTATTTACCTGTTTGTTTGTTATTCAACTATACCAATGCATTTATTTATGTATTTTAATTGTTATTTACATTGTTATAGTTTTAATTTATTATTAATATTTTTTTTTATTTTTAAATTTTTTTTTTTTTAATTTTTTTTTAATTTTTTTTTTTTTTTTTTTTTTTTTTTTTTTTTTTTTTTTGCATCCGACCTAGATATGGATCAAAAGGTCTCCTGTCGGCATGCTTTGCCTTTGTAATCCTTTGAGGAAGTTGGTGACAGAGTTTGGGAGAGTGTGTGATAGAAGAAAGCTGAAGATATATGTGGGTAAAAGTAAGGTGATGAGATGTACAAGGGGTGAAAGTGGCAGTAATCTGGAAGTGAGCATTAAGGGAGAGCAACTGGAGGAAGTGGATAGTTTTAGATATTTGGGTGCAAATGTGGCAGGAAAAGGTGGAGTGAAGGTGGAGGTAGAATGTAGATTGAGAGAAGCGAGTAAATGCCTTGGTGGGTTAAAAGGTGTAATGAGGAATAGAAATTTGGGAATGGGTGCTAAGATGAGACTGTATGTAGGAGTGATTGTGCCAACAGCACTGTATGGAGCAGAAACATGGAACATAAGAGAGGAAGAGAGAAGGAACTTGAATGTGTTTGAGATGAAGTGTCTGAGAAGTATGATGGGGGTTACTAGGCTAGATAGAGTGAGAAATGAGGAGGTGAGGAGGAGAACAGGGGTGGAAAGGGAGTTGGGAGATAGGGTTGATGAAAGAGTATTAGGATGGTTTGGACACATGGAAAGAATGAGTGAAGAAAGACTAGTAAAGGAGGTATGGAAGGCAGATGTGGAGGGAGTGAACATGAGGGGACGTCCTAGGATGAGATGGATGGATGGGGTGAAGGGGGCTTTGGGGAAGAGGGGAATGTCTGTTGAGGAAGGACGGGAGAGGACAGAAGACAGGGGTGAATGGAGAATGGTTGTATATGGAAAATGTTGTGATGCATGAGGTGGAATGGACGGGGGAATGGCGGGTGAGGTAGTGTGTGTGAGCAAAAATTTTGACGCAGCCCGAAGGGATTTCTCCCCGTCCTCTCCTTTATATGGGGGGACGGAGAGGGGGGGTCGCCGATTTAATGAAGCGGCCTTGCTGTGGATGTGCTGTGTCCTGCGACACTGTTTCTGACCCAGGGCAGTGGACAGGGTGCAGGGATGACCCGTCATCTAGGAGGTGCTAAGATGGGAGGGAGGGTGGAGGGGTGTGGAGTGTTTTCGGGGATGGAATGGGTGGGAATGATTTTATGCCTTGTCCTTTTTGGCTACCTCCCTGGTAAGGGGGAAAAAGCCTTGGTATGTATGTATGTATGTATGTATATACTACATGTATACATACGTATGTATATATTTATATATATACATATATATATATATATACAATTATACTGATTTGCTGGGATATCTTCACAAATCCAAAAATATTGCAAACGGAAGTTATTTTTTTCAAAGCTTGTCGTATTGTTAACAGGAGACACTGCCCTGAACCACAGTTGCCCGCAGAGGCAGAACAAAGAAAAAGATTCTTTGTTTACAATAACATTTCGAAGAATGCTAAGACCCACAAAGCAAAACGGAAGTCCCAGAGACAGAAAAATGACGGAAAGTGTAGGTAGGTCCTCTTCCAGCCACGTGAGGAACACAGGAAGTCTTGAAGACCTCGAGATGTAACCCTACAATCACACCCACGAGTCAAGGACGAGGTCTGACCTGTGTTTCACCTTTGTCGCCCTCAAGAGGGAAATGTCAGAAACTCACGGGAGCTTCTTGGGGTTGGGCCAGGGACGGCATCACCGGAAGCGTGGCTGAAAACCAGAACCTTCCGGCTATGGTACCAGTGTGCTAAATAAAAGCCAACCATTCCCAGTGTTGTAGTTCCATTTGCATTTCCCGACTCTTCAGCTGTAATGCTCACGCACGACCTGTGCTCAAGGTGCTTCTTGTGCATTGTCTGCCCTCATTTGTGATAATTTGGCCCAAATCGAAGGAGGAAGAAAATAGCTTGTAAATGATGGTGGCACATTCACCTTGTACGATTCGTAGGTTTGATTCATGGGTCCTCCCAGCTACAAGGTCAATATTGACATGAAGGAGGAACCAAAAAACGCGATTACTGATTTAAATCAGACTAATTCCGGGGAAAATACTACAAAGGATTACAAAGGGTTACAAAGGCGGACCATGCCAACAGGAGACCTTTTGGTCCATATCTAGGTCGGATGCGAAAAAAAATCATAATGATAATAAATTCATAAATAAAAACTATAATAATGTAAATAAAAAATAAAAAAATAAATAAATGCATAGGTATAGTTAAATAATAAACAAACAGGTAAATAGTAGATAATAATAAATTGACATATAACTAATAATAAATGGAAAACCTAACCCTTAACATTTTTAGTAATAATTATAAGAATATATATATGAATGAATAAATGAAATTAAACACTTTAGTCTGTCTAACTATAAATATCTTTATCTAGGAAAGGAGACAAACCTACAGACAATGGATTACAATGGGTTATTATAGCAAAACACATGCACTAGTAAGAGATCTTTCGGTCCAACTCCAGGTCAGATGCAAAACACAAACACATAACAAGTAAACAAATAAGAAGGCAAAATTGCTTGAACATATATTATACCGTAATTCTTGGGTAGATATACAGTTGGATCTTAAAATTTTGAGATCTGTTACACTTTATTTTAGCTGGAGAGATAAAAATCAACATAAGTTACTGGATAGAAAAATGATATTTTTTTGTTACGCGAATTTGCTGAACGACAAAATGGAAATAAAAACCTGATGGATCAATGCATTGATAGCTGAGGACGAAAGGTCACTGTATGCAAGCAAAACCAGTTGACTATTTCTTTCGAACTATCCTCAAGTTAAATAAAGCTGCTCCACACTTACCCTAAAACATCGGGAGGTAATTTCTCTAAGGTGAATAAAATGAACTGGCGAAAGTCATCGTCCATAGTAAACACCGATATTGTTCTCGCCCTGCATTGAATATTGATTGTATGAATGTAATGCTATCAGCGTTTTAGGAACCTTAGTGACATACTTACAGCCCAGAGTCACTGCCTTTCTTAAATATCTCTTTTAACACCAATTTGACTCCACCTCAGCGTAAAGATCTCCCTAAAGTGTAGAAAAGTTGGTTATCACCGACAAATTGTTAAATCTCATTCTGATCATTTCCAGATTATTTTGTCTTGCTAAAGGCGGTGGTTCGTATAGTGTAGACGGTTCCCTTATTGCTACGGTGTCGCAATTTATAGATTTTGTTCACGCAAACGCCAAATAATTCTATTCAGTTTTGGGGCGGGGTCTCGTAAGGGGTAAGCTAGAACAAAGATCACAAAGAATGTCATCATTTTTAAAACCTTAAAGATAGAAAAAATGTATGTAAAAGAAAAAAAAAAGGATAAAGAATGTCGTGAAGGACGAAGGTTTGCCGATGTGGAGAGAGGAAAGGAGGTGGGGAGAGAGAAAAGGAGGGAGGAGGAAAGGAGAGGAGGAGACAGTGATGGATGTGGGATGAGAAAGAGGAGAAGGAGGGAGAGGGTGATGGAAAGAGAGAAAGAGACGGGGAAGAATGGAGAGGAGAAAATAGGGAGGCAATGTAAGGGTAAATTGAAGGTTCCACAGACGGTCAAAGTGAAATAGAAAGATTTTGTGTCACGGAATGATATAGACTAGTACGAAAGGAATTCAAATTAACAAGGTGAGAGGTAAATGACAATGTGCCGGAAGTATGACATAAAGACATCTGGAAAACGCAGAGAGGTGATATTAGAGAGCTGAGAGAATGATACGAAATAGAATTATTGCAATTTGCTCGTTGCAAAAGATGTAAGGTCGTATGAAAAGGGTAGATGGGAGTGTTGCATGAATACATAGAGGTAATATGTGACAGGCACCCCAAGAAAAGATTAGAGAGTACAATGGCGAGCCACAAACTGATTCCAAACATGAAAAATAAATCATACGAAAAACGACTAAAACATATGATTTTTTCCTAAAAAAAAGGCTTAGACACAGAGGTGACTTGATATAGGTCTTTGAGATTCTAAAGAAAACTGACAACATCAAAAGTGACACAATTTTCACATTGAATGAGAATTCGATATGAAATAATAGTCTCAAACTGCCAGAAAATAGATTTAATTTGGAAGTGGATAGAAACAAATTTACCAACACACACACACACACACACACACACACATAGAATAAGCTTCCTGGAGAGGCAGTGCAATGTAGTTTAGTTCGAAGCTTTAAGATTCGTTTAAATAAACACTTAAGTAAGATGCTGTAATGCCTGCCATTCGTTTTATATTGTTTATCTATTTTTTTGTTATTATTTGTCTGTTTGTTCGTTATTCAAATTAACCTATTCATTTACTTATTTTATTTATTTATTATTATTAAAATTATGATTTTTATTTATCTATTTATTTACATATCATTATTGTAATTTTTTTCGCATCCGACCTAGTCATGGACCAAAAGGTCTCCTGTCGTCATGCTTCTCCTCTGTAATCCTTTGTAAAGATATAGGAAGAATTACATGGTAGATAGTTAAGTGAAGAGCACAAAATAAGGATTTCTCAGAATTACAAAGGAAGGCACTGTTAGGAAATAAGAGTTTGATATTTTACTTGCATTAATTATGAAAATTGATTTTGTTTACATATGCCTGAAAAAGCGCTCCTATTGATATTCCTGATGGAAGAATAAGTAAGAGGTAATTCATGAAGAATTATCAAAGAACATGTTTCCGAAGGCGCCAAAACTGCACACAAGAAAATGTCGTGAGTATGTATATACATATTTTTTCTCTGTAGAACAAATATATCAAATAAAATTGGCAGGATTCAGATTTCCAAACTTGGCCCAGGGTGAAGTTATCAGTCAAGGTAAATATGAAATATAAATATGCAGGACAATAAATATAGAAAAAATTTAGGTACCTATATAGCAGATATGCTAGTTTACAAAGAAAATGTCCAAAGATGAATATAGGAACGGTATTCAAAGAGAAAAAGAAAATAGTTACAATACATACATATATATATATATATGCACACACACACACACACACACACACACACACACACACACACACACACACACACACACACACACACACACACACACACACACGCAGACACACACACACACACACACACACACACATATATATATATATATATATATATATATATATATATAAATACACACACATATATATATATATATATATATATACATATACATATATATATCCAAATACAAATACAAATACAAATGGTAGGGAGGTCAACAAACAAAGAAACGGAAGTTCTGAGAAGGAAGAAGGATTGTACACAAGGATGACAAAGCATAACACACCTGGGTAAAAAAGAATACCGGAGTAAAAAGAAGTTGAAGGATGGCAGAGAGATGTGGATCGTGGACATTGGAAATTATGTGAAATGTCCAATCTCGTTATCATTGTTATCGACTTCAGTATATATGTAATGACAGTGAATGTTATTCTAACGTTTGTTGTAGAACTTATATAATTCTCGTTAGGAATTTTCCGTAAGATTTGAGGTTATAAACACCCATTTCTAACCATATATTGTCTCATGTCTTCTATTGTTTCGCACAGTTCCAAAGACATCATTTTCTTTTTTCATCAATCGAATGCGCGTACTAATGTCAGATAAAAAGAAAAAATGGAAAAGGGTAGTTTGCAAAGACGATGGAATGTTTATCTTGACCTGGGCATAGCGAGCCCGCAACCGGTAAGACATTTTGTAGGTTCCTCTACGCTGATGTCGACTTGGCGCGCATGTAAATACTGCCATTTGCATAACAATCTAACTGCAATATTTGACTACGCTCATAGAATACCGGGTGGTAAGTTCAGTATCAAATAAAAATTCATATATAGAACTATATTAAAATTAATTATTTGTTAATAAAAAAACAAGGTGAATGTATCTTTAAGTACCTATTCGAAAACTTAGCGACATATAAGCTTTACGGGATATCCTTCACATGAACACAAGTAACTTCCTTGGTGTTATTATCTGTTCCTCATTGAAAACAAATCTCATATCTTGTCTACTTTCTATGAAGTAAGAAACAGCCGGCCCCTTTTTGCATTACTTATAACTATTATCAAAGCAATTCTCCCGTTTCCCGTCTCCAACTGCACACTGAAGCCGATTGCCACCCCACCTTTTTTCCCAAGGAAGTTCTCAAGTGACATCCAAGCGTGACATCAACTGCCTTCGAGTCAGTCCACCTACGTCAATGACGTCCCTGAAGGCACACACACGCACACGCCAACACGCGTCCCTGACATCGTTTGCTGAGACTTCGTGGTCGCCCGAACTCGGACATGGGACCGACCGCCAGGAGGGAGAACCTTCCCGACCCCGAAAACCCATTCTTGGACACGGCGGGAAGATGCGGCGCCACCATGGAATCCGACGCACTTCCTTTGCATCGTTTCCTGTTGGGAGGACGAAGGTGAACATGAATTTTTCTCTCATTATCAATCCATTACGCCTCATTACTGTTCCTATAATAGTGTTTTACGCTAGATGATACTATTTAGATTAGAAAAACGTTGATCTAGAATAACTCTTTCTCCCTGGTCTAGCCTTATTTTGAGGTCTTCATTCCGTCTCATATTAGATAATCTAATTTAGCTTAAAGAGACATCCAGGACTCAAGACTTCAAACAAAAGTATGATGGAGGTGACTCACATACCTATTTCAGAACTCAAATTTTAAGATATTTGAATAAATGTATTGGCCTATTGACTGATTAAGATACTGCAACGGCAGATGGGATAAAGCTTTTAAGATGGCTATGGTAGTAAAAAGGTTAAACTGGTAGACTTCATACGGTTATCACAGGAATATACTTCATATGTTTTGGTCTGCGTTGAGCCAAAAGATTCTTTTCATTATAGGGTCAGCTAGAGTCAGCTTCTTTGGACTGACGAAGTTTATAGTTCGAGACCCAGTTTAAACCAGGAACTGACCTTCGGCTGAACAGAATCCTTTGGCATTCTACAGGACTGAATACATAAGGAATGTTGTTTTAGCAGCTTAAGCAGTGAGCCATGAGAAGCTTAATCCACGAGGCCCTGCTTTGTTTGTACGGATGCCTGGGCTAGTGACAGTCACTGGTAAACACTGAAGATCGAACTCTTGCTTCTTTAGTCATAAGGCAAAATCGAAACAAAGCTGGCCACAACGGTACATAAGCTGAAGATGACGGTATTCTGTTCTTCTCTCTCAAAGTCGAAAGACACTCTCCCATGCGCCTCTGGGCAATAGCCAATGGGAGAAATCGCGTCTCAGGGCTATTACGTGCAAGAGATGCCATACTTCAAGGTCACAAGCACATTCGGTGCACCTGTTAAACCGTTTATAAATACTGTGCATCAAACAACAATACATCATTGCCCTACACGCAACCGAGACTTGTTTTAAGGTTAATTTTTTATCTAATTAGTTTTTATCTTAGAATGCAGTTTTTGTTCTGCATATCATCTTATGTACAAGTTGCTATGAATATATATATATATATATATATATATATATATATATATATATATATATATATATATATATATATATATATATACATATATATGCTATATTTCACACTCGTCACTAAAAGGAAAGGGCCACGTTTCTTTGTCCATATGTCGTCAAATGTTTTCGCACGAACTGATGCTGTGGAAACTTTGGAATTTTTCCTTTTTCCCGCTCCGCCCAGGAAACGCCCACCACCCCAGCTTACCACCCTCCATCCCCACCCTCCTCCCGTTTGAACCGTCGATGACGACGTCAAAACCAGATTACCACAGGGTCCATAAAAGAAGATGACAGAGGCCAATATTGCGTGATTGGTGGATACGCTAAATCTCTTTCCGCGTGTATTCCTCGAAGGTCTGTCATTACCTGATGCTCCTCGTGTAAAGATAGACGTCATTCCTCTAGCCATTCCTTCCAGGAAGAGACTGGTGAGGTAGGAAAAAGCAAATGAAGTTTATTTCTCTGCAGCTCAGAGCGTCAGTTTAATCATTTGACTTCAATTTTAGGCGATTTTCAGTGGAATAGTTACGGCCAGAGTCAAATGATATTAAGAACAATATCACTTCTTTAACATAAATTGAAGTTAGCCTTCAAAAGCATTATGGAGAATAGTTCTATACTTTTGTTTTGCCCAACACGTTTGCAATTCGTCAATACCCTTACCTCATCTGGAGGCGCAACCCTGAGGGCCTGACACTCGGTTTCTGGACCGTAATCTAAGATATCTAATAACTTTGGAAGTTTGTCCACCTTTGAATACAAGGAGAGTTAACAAACGGTGATTGATTTCCTCCTCCTGCTATTATGAGCCACACTAACACAACAGGCAGTCCAACGTTTCTTCCCGGAGGGATCTATAGGAGGGTTCGGGGACCGTTGTCATCCACTGTGGGGCTATGGGTTAACAGTCAGAGAACTCGAGGCAACAGTGACTATCACCATCCATTAAAGCGATCACCAGTCCACTTCCTCCCCCATAGTTTCGCCACATTCATTTCCCATTTCAATTCTCATTTCCTTTTCCTAATCACACCCTTAACGCTGTACTTTGCCTCTTTATTCCTATATATTCCTCTTCCTCTTTTCCCTCTCCTCTTTCCACTCATCTTCCTCTTTGCCCTCTTTACCTTTCCCGCTTCTCCTCTCTTTCCCTTATTTTCCCTCCCTCTCCTCCTTCCACTCTTTTCCCCTTTTCCTCTTCCCTTTCCTGCTTTTCTTTTTCCTTCTCCTCCTTATCATCCTCTTCCTCATTTCTCTTCTCCTCAGCTTCCTTTTCCTCTCCATGCCTTTCCTACATACTTACTTCTCCGGTGATGCAGTTTCCCCTCCAGCGGCCTCGTCGTGAACGACCTTCCTGCCCCTCCACCTCCTCTCCACCTTCAAGTCTGTCTCGAAGACCACCTGGAACGAGAAGGTACCTCCTGGAACTAGACAGGGTGTCTTTTTTGGTTGTTCTTGGAAGTGAAAACTTAAAAGCTGTTATGTGTTAAGTAAATCCATAAATAAATGAAGACAAGTCCCTGGAAGAAGGGGAGGGCGAAGTGGAATGAGGAAGGGGAGGTTCTTGGGAAGGTTTCGTCTAGCTTGGTTCGGGGCAAAGGGAAAGTGCCTTGGAAGGACGCTCGTTGAGGGGCCTTAACCTCAGCCAATCCGGTGGCCAACTCTAGGGAATTTCTTAGGTTTTCTTCAGCTGACGAAGTGGTCGTCGATCTGAAAGGTTAGAATATATGGTCTTAACCATTTCAGCTGGGCGAATGTGAAAGTGAAGATTTTACGGCAGGAGTCGTTCAGCTCAAAATAAAGCATCCCTATTTACCCGATATCCTCGAACGACCAAGACAAATGACAGTGAACGGGATCTTGTAATTACGGGGTTAGGTCAGATCCCAAAGCGGGAAACGGGGTTAATGAAATTATCGAACAAATATTTGGCGACACAGATGTTGCCTTAACATAAGCAAAAATAGGAACGGGTGGTGGTTGATGATGGTTTCGTAAATTGCCTAAAGATATACCATTAATACGAACAGATGAATGGTGGGGATCATCTGGGTCAGCTAAGAGACAAAATTCTTGAGGAAATAAGCAGACATCTGGAATTCTGGAAAGGTCTAATGAAGATTCAATAGTAAAGAGAGTGAGAGGGAGAGGGAGGGGGGAGGGGAAACAGAAAAAAGTGAAGGAAGAGGAAGGGGAAGGGGAGAGGTGTACGTTATTACTGAATCGACCTGTGGAGGTTCGAGAAGAACGAGCACAATTCGACGAATCATGATCATTCCATCGTGTTCGTACGTTCGTTCGGGTGACTTGGTTCAGTTTCGGGTAGCCCTCTCCCTCCCTTTCTCTACCCTCGTTATCACGGGACCTGAGAACGATTCCTAATAAATCCGAAAACCTGGGGGGCGGAAGACATGTCTACTGGCATAGGATCCTTATCTCGAGTTTGATTAGGTTTGATGTCAAAGAAGGTTAACTTTCCACACTTTTGTTTCCTTAAACGGTAAATGGTTCTTTAGTTCAGATGATGAGTAGACTCCAACTTGTATAGGATCACGATCAGTAAAGATCCCTTTCATACTTTCTTTGAATAAAATCGTCTGAATCTACTTACTGGTTTGCTCATCTTGGACTCTTAATGTTTTAAACACGGTGACGTAAACTTAGTTCCAATTCTAAGTAATACATCGGCTGATGTCTTCTTGAGACCTTTCTTGGCCGTGGGTTGATGTAGTGAGTCTATTATGCAGTGATAGGACGGTACCAATTCTTTTAACGATTCTAGTATGAGTCCCGGCATTGTGCTAAACTTCCAGTTCTGATAAATGATTAATAAATTTACTTTGTTAAAAAGTATTTGCTTCCCCAAATCAACTGCAGGGTCTGAAAATAACCATGAACGATACTCATTGCAGGTATTCGAATCGGACTCGTATCGGTATCGGAAGCTGAAAGCATTGGGACTCGTATCGGTATCGGAAGCTGAGAGCATTGGGACTCGTATCGCAGTCGTTGAAAGTCTTGGTATCGCTCCATCACTACTTTTATGGCCAAGAGGACTTGCTGAAATCGTAAATGTTCGTCTTGAAGTGACACACTTCCTTCAGCTCCTTAAAAGACGACAACCACTCTTGTGCTTAAAAGTAAAGGCTAGACTAGTTTAGCCTTCCTTCAGGTTTGAGTTTGCTGGAGTACTTGATAGAATGAAAAAGAAAGTAAGTTATTACGATGAAAGGGTAAAATCGTTGTCCACAATAAAATGGAAAGTACTACCCAGTATAGAAAAAATTAAATATCAAGACAAGTGCGATATATTAATCTCACTTAACCAGATTTATTATCTTTCTTAAATTTAGATGGATCTGATTTTGTCTGAGGCTCGATAGATTCAAACGATCACTGAAAGCGTC
>NC_134786.1:20384868-20389868 GCF_046742065.1 Oratosquilla oratoria | reverse complement strand
AACATCATTGGATCAAGTTTTATAAAGAGCAATCTTAATAATAACATCAACTTGAGTTTAGGTTTATTTAAACTAGATCATTTCATCATTAATAGGATAATGAAGCAGTACCATGACTCTTAATTGTGCCAGATGTCCCTGTGTACTTTTCGGCCATATGGCTGTGCTCTTTTGTCATTCCTGTTTTATTGTTCTCTTATTACTATAATTATTTCCATGTGTATATGAATGTGTGTGTATGTATATAGTCAGAAGGTTTTATGTGGCTGTAACCTTCCCCAGTTTTCTTATTTCTATATAAATACTGTGTTCTATTACTCCTTCTTGTACTCTGAGGACGTCGTAATAGACGAAAACGTTTAGTATTCCGAACTTTATTTCCTTGTGGTTTCTGCATTATATATATATATATATATATATATATATATATATATATATATATATATATATGTATGAAAAAGGTGGAAAAAGAGAGTCACGGATCTCGTTCCGAGTTATTCCTGACCGGTTTCGCTTGTAGCTTTTTCAGAAGAACAATCCTCTGAAGAAGCTACAAGCAAAACTGGTCAGGAATAAACTCGGAACGAGACCCGTTACTCTTTTTCCACCTTTTACAACTTGTCACAATGTCTCAACACACACACACACACACACACACACACACACACACACACACACTCACACACACACACATACACACACACACACACACACACACATATATATATATATATATATATATAAATATATAAAAATATATATACATATATATATATATATATATGTGTGTGTGTGTGTGTGTGTGTGTGTGTGTGTGTGTGTGTGTGTGTGTGTGTGTGTGTGTGTGTGTGTGTGTGTGTATGTATATATATATATATATAAAGGACTACTATTACACAGGACGTGCGCACCCAGATTCCTGGCTCCGCTAGCGGAGGCCATTGCATTCTTTGTAACCCAACATTTTATGTTTGGACAAATATATCAAAACTAGAAACCTAACATTGTATATAGGACAAATATATCAACTATTGACTTATTCAATGCAGTATAAGTTTATATAAACTTTTATAGTGAAATAAGAAACTATTTTTAAGGCACTGTTATGCTTTGAAATGCCAATTTTAGCCGGACTTAACAGGTATTATTGTATGAGGTTAGTGGACACCAGGGTTGGCGATTTTTTATCTTCTCACTGATCCAGTTGTTGCGAATGCACTTCAGAAGATGCACTGTGTCAAAAAGGAGAAACCAGACACGCTCTTTGTCAAGAGGATGCTTGGCTGTGGCACGGCAATCACCCGGAAAATCAAACAGCTTACAGTACTGCTGGTTTATCTTGTGGTTGTCTGTGATAGACCCGATGACACGCCCACCTGCCCTCTCAACATCAGCTGCCGCCTCCTTCACACGCTCAAGCTGGTATGCTGCTGTAAGCTTGTGGACGGGTGTCACAGAAATCATAATACTAGGCCCTCTGTGCAGCGACTTCATCATAATACATAGCATAGAAGTGGCCTTGCAGTCTGGCTTGTTCACTGCCATGCCACTCAGAACCCCACCAGAAAATGCAACAGTTGGCCGAATCTGTACTTCATATATCAAGAGAAATACATTCTTCTGCTGCAGTGTCTTCACTTTGGCAAATGTTTTCCTCATCACCTGATCCTTGTCAATAGATGAAGTGATGTACTGCAGCTTGCATTTCCTTGGCAGTACCAAAAAGTCTCTGAGCTGTTCATAACTCCATTTGGGGTATAATTCAAGATCAAAACAATAATCATTCATGGAAAACTGTTTCTGTGATAAAAGTTCCAACTGACGTGTCAAAAATATCAGCTTCTTCTCATTCTCGGTGTTTACACAGGCTGACGTGTGGGTTTGAAGAAGAGTGACAATAATCTCAATCTTTTTGTCAAACGAGATATCATAGTTAATTACTAAGCGCACAGCTTCGGCAAACTGACCGTACGGCCTCAAACCATTGTTGGGATGAAGTGTCTTACCCAGTGGTACACTAATGCCCTTCTTGAATGCACGGCAGATCAGTGGGCTACACAACGTGGGCGTGTTTTCGACAATCACAGACAGTCTGCACTCACTGAAATTTTCTGTCATGAACAGACACACTAACCTTTCTTCCGATCTTAAAATAATTAAGTTCTTGTACTGCTTCTGTAGGTCACGTTCAGGTCTAAAAGCATCAAATGAAGTAATCGTATCTTTCTGAAGAAAATGCCTCAGTTGCTTGTCTTCGGCCTTCGCCGGGCGAGGTACAGGTTTTGAAGATGGCAGACATGAAGCAGGCACATTGAAGACACTAGGAGGGATCGCAGGTCGCGTAGAACCACCAGGCAATTTGATAGAAGGCGTGTTGGGACCCCAGTGTTTCTCACAAATGAAAAATCTGTCAGAATCAACAACAAAGTTCTTACGTGGTGGCAGCACATCAATCCACTTCTGTCTTTCACAACGGTCTTTTGGCACTCGAAACACTCGGCACCTATTTTCTTTGTTATAATTACCGTTGCAGTTCACAACACCACACTTATTCGGCATTTTGAATACACAAAATCAGCAAGAAGCTATGTAAACAAATACAATCCACTTCTAAATGCAGCCACGCGGGAAAGACGGAGCAACACAGCCTTAACACCTCCATTGCTAGTAGCACACTGGACCAGTGTTGACACTCTGGAAAATGAAAAAAACCTAGACAGCTTGCCAAAAACTACTACACCGAACAAAAAACTACTAGATTCGAGTTATATTACACAACATACACATGAAAACATTTTGAAGTTAGAGAACTGTATACATCAAACTAATTACCACTGATTGTGATGGTGCAATAATCCAAACTTTCACAACAAATAACTAATTAGTCAAGTAGACAACTATGAGCTAAACTCGTAACTTGTATGCAGGCAAGACTGTTGTTGCATTGCTCTTTACGATTCTGCACTTAAAATCTTGCACAAACTAATAATTCGGATAATACAAACCTCAACAGTCCTACAACTATCTATATACTAATGTAACCAATCAATCGCGCAAATATACTATAAGCAAATAACAAGTGCGCCAATTTGACTGATAATTTCTATGGAGTTCGTATGATGATACACATTCAATTCATAGTAACTGTACATGTGAATGTGTTATAGCTAATTTTCAAAACCTCTCAATGACAAATCATGCTTTCATGGAATAATTCGAGAAGTATTAGACAGAAATGATGCAGAAAAATAACATTTTGCGAAAACAGATAGAAACTTCGACGAGAGCGCGACAGCCTGCTAGATATTGTACTTTGTAGGATGGTTGCGTGATTAGTAGGCAGGATTACCAATTTAGCACTTTTGGTGCCAGATCTGGCACTATTTTTCTGTGTTTGGCTCAAACTTTTTCAATCTAGCATCTTGCTCCAAATCTGGCTCCAAGAATTTGGCTCCGTAATGCAACATTAAACGTTTTTATGAGGATCTTCAAAATATACTAGATTCTTGATATCCATGACGAAAAACCACTAGACTACTAGATTGAGGCAAAAAATAATAGATCTAGTGGGAAAACACTAGGAGTGGCAACCCTGCACTGGACTGGCTTTCACTAGCGGACCCAGGGATCTGGGTGTGCACGTCCTGCGTAATAGTAGTCCTTGATATATATATGTATATATATACCGGTATATGTGTACATATATTCATACAAACACACACACACTCACACACACACACACACATATATATATATATATATACATATATATACATATATACATATATACATATTTATATATATATACATATATACATATATACATATATACATACATATATACATATGTACATATATACACATATACACATATACATGTATACATGTAAGTACATGCATATATACATATATACATATATGTTCCAAAAATTTAATCACTATTTTGAAATGCCTCGTAACGTTGTCGAATTAATTGGTCTGCATTGTTAGCAGTGGCTGGAAAATGGTGGTTATCAATTCAAACATTTGCAAGTACGAAAGAAAAAACTAAACTAGACTGGAGTGGAAAGATAAATCCAGAGGTATTCATGTGGCTTTATTTTTCTCTTTGTGTGGAAATATTGTCCCGAATGACTGCATTATACTCTGTTACCTGGTACCCGTTATGATGCCATTATAATAATTTTCTTCATGTAAGCTGTGCCTGTCTATTACTCCTTCAAAGGATGTTATATCCTTTCCCACTTAAGAATTCATATCTACTAGTATTTCCAACATATCATGTTCAAGTAATTAGATTAGAGCATGTTGGTATTTGCCATACTATTGAGCATTCTTGTCATCACTGGTTTCTGTTGGGGTAAATTCTTCCATTGTGTGTTATATCTTCCTTCTAATACAGAATCCGATATCGTCATGTCGACCAATAATTTCTTTCAGTATAAAGCTACCCTTTCTACACCAAGCATGTCAATCCCTTGACATCTCACTTCTTGCAGAATAGCCATTCACATACCACATCTACCCAATTCTCTCTCAAACATTGTACCAACGTGGGTCCATACATATTCTCCACATTCCATCGACGAAATCTATGTTGGAATTTTCCATCTCACGGCCATTAACGTTCCTCAGTTTTGTATAGCTTCTTCCTCTCCGATGTATGCTCCTCGAAAGGTTCCGCTAATATTGTTTTGTTTTACAGGGAAGTACTGTTGGCCCCTTCTTAACCTTTCTCAATTTATCTGGGGTTAGGAACGACATGCTGAGTCCAGATTGAATTAATCATGTCTGAGTTATCACATGTTTGAGGGACGCTAGGAAATGCCGTTTCCGTGAAAATGCATTAACTCCTCATATAGAATATAAGATGATAGAGTCAAATCATAAAATTAATACTAGATATGATATATGACCCGTGGGCATAAGGCCTTTCCTGCATGCGTCAATAATCAGGAAAATAGTAACATGAATACACACGCACATATACACGACTATAC
>NC_134786.1:20374868-20379868 GCF_046742065.1 Oratosquilla oratoria | reverse complement strand
TGTGTAATAAATACCGTCTCGCATGAAGTGGTTTATTAACTATCTAATCTCTTTTACTTTTGAAGAGGTGACTGTGTATGTATATGTATATGTATACGTATATGTATATGTATACGTATATGTATATGTATACGTATATGTATATGTATATGTATATGTACATGTATATGTGTATGTATATGTACATGTATGGTGGTGGGGGAAGAGAATACTGCCACCGAGTATTTCCACTTGGATCGTAAAAGGCGAGAAGAAAGGGACGGGGATTGGGACTAGGCATCCTTCTCCTTGTAGCCCCACAGGGGACATTCCTAAAAGAAAAAGTAAAGGCATAAGAGGGTCTGGGAGTTTTCAGAACAGCACCCTAAAGTTTGGGTCTTTTAATGTGCGTGGATGTGGTACAGATAAGAGTAAAAGGGAAGAGATAGGTAGTATATTTGTGGGAAGAAAGATGGATGTGTTGGCTTTGAGTGAAACTAAGTTGAAAGGGAAGGGTGAGTGTAAGTTTGGGAGTGTAAGTGGGAGGTTATCAGGAGTGAAGAGAGGGCGAGGGAGGGAAGGGGTGGCTATTCTAGTAGATGAAGAGATAGGTAAACGGGTAGTGGAGTGGAAGGAGGTTTCCTCAAGGATAATGTGGATGAAGGTGAAACTGGGAAAGGAGATGTGGGTCTTTGTAAGTGCATATGGGCCTGGCAGTGAGAAGAGTGTAGAAGAAAGGGAGGCTTTTTGGGTAGATTTAAATGAGTGCATAGAGGATTTAGGGAGAAATGTCAATGTAATAGTACTGGGAGACCTTAATGCTAGGGTAGGAAATGGTCCAATTGATGGAGTGGTTGGGAAATGTGGAGTTCCAGGAAAGAATAGTAGTGGAGAGTTGATGGTGGAAATGTGTCTAGAAAGAGAGTTGAGGATAGCAAATACAGTGTTTCGGAAGGGTGGTGAATGGAAGGGTGGTAGATAGAGCGTTAATGGATTATGTAGTGGTAAATAGGATTATGATAGGAAGAGTTAAGGATGTACATGTGCTAAGGGGAGAGGGTGGGGAATATCAGATAATTTTCTGGTGGAAGGTAAGTTGAGAGTGGAGGATAGATGGAGAAAGGGGAAAGGGACAAAAGGTAGGGAGGTGCTTAGAGTGAACTCTTTAAATGAAAAGAAAAAGGAGAAGGAGTACTAAAAGAAGCTGAAGGAGGAGTGGGAGGGAGTGAAGGATAGAGTAGAGCTAGGTGTGGAGGAGGAATGGGGATTGTTCAAGGAGAGAGTCACAAAGTGTGCAAGGATGGTGTGTGGAACAAGGAGGACAGGATGAAATAGAAGAAAGGGTAGTGAATGGTGGGATGAGGAAACAAAGAAGGTTGTAGAAGAGAAGAAGCGAGCTTTCACAGATTGGTTACAAATTAGGACGAGGGAGTCATATGAGACGTACAAAGAAAAGAAAAGAGAAATAAAGCAAAAGGTATAGGAGGCAAAAAGGAGAGCAGATGTGAAGTGGGGTAAGAGTATGACAGAAAATTTTGAAAGTAATAAAAAGATGTTTTGGAAAGAGATTAAGAGAGGAAGAGGAGGCGAATCAAGTTGAGAAGAAAAGGTAAAAGGAGCAGATGGAGAGATGATAATGGAAGAGAAGGCGGTAAGGGGAAGATGGGCAGAATATTTTAGGGAGTTGCTAAATGTGAAGGAGGATAGGGAGTGAAAGATAGTTGCAGTGGGAAATGCGAAGAAAATGACCCTGATGAGTGAGGAAAATGGAGGAGAAATAAGGAAGGATGAAGTGAAGGCAGTTGTTAAGATGATGAAAGCAGGTAAGGCACCTGGTCTGGATGGATGCCATGCAGAATGTCGAAAAAAATGAGGTACAGTGATGATGGACTGGCTGGTGAGGTTATATAATGTTTGCTGGAGAGAGGGTAGAGTGGCGGAGGACTGGAGGAGTGCCTGTATAGTTCCACTTTACAAGGGAAAGGGGGACAAGTGTGAATGTAGTAGTTTCAGAGGGATTGGCTTGTTAAGTGTAGTTGGGAAGGCTTATGGGAGGATTTTGATTGAAAGGATTAGGAGAGGAACAGAGGGAGTAATTGGTGAGGAACAGTGTGGACTTAAGACGGGTAGAGGTTGTGTAGATCAGAACTTTGTGGTAAGACAGATATGTGAGAAAGCTATAGGAAAGGGGAAGGATGTTTTTTGGGCTTTTATGGATCTGGAAAAGGCTTACGATAGGGTAGACAGAAAGGCACTGTGGGAGGTTATGCAGATATATGGGATAGGAGGAAAGCTTCTAGGAGCTGTCAAGAGTTTTTATGAAAGTATTAGAGCTTGTGTTAGGATTAGAAATGGAGAGAGTTTGAATGTATTTGATATGAGGTGGCTGAGAAGTATGATAGGGGCTACTAAGCTGGATAGAATTAGAAATGAGGAGGTGAGGAGGAGAACAGGGGTGGAAAGGGAGTTGGGAGATAGGGTTGATGAACGAGTATTAGGACGGTTTGGACACATGGAAAGAATGAGTGAAGAAAGACTAGTAAAAGAGGTATGGAAGGCAGATGTGGAGGGAGTGAACATGATGGGACGTCCTAGGATGAGGTGGATGGATGGGGTGAAAGATTTTTTTTTTTTTTTTTTTTTTTTTTTTTTTTTTTTTTTCTATTGAATGAAGACTTGCCTCCACTCAAACACAAACGTCGAACTCTTCATTTGTGCTATCCTTCTTTACCACTTGCAGCTTGCAGGACAGCACCTCTTCGGTTTGGTATTGTTCATAAGGATAGAATTGTTGTTTTGGCTGACAAAATACTAAATTCATTCTTTTCGTTCATCCAAAAACTGTTCCATCTCGTGCAGATGTGTTTTTTTTTTGTTTTTTTTGTGATCATAGTCATTCGTCATCTTAGTAAGCACCATTCAATAAGGTTTGGACACGATGAGGTTACAAAATATCCGGATTAGATAACGGAGTATTAATAACAACAAAAAACTAATACTGATGAGCATGAAATCTCATTTTATGACAGTGATTTGTTTTGACCCCTCAAAAACGATGTCATGCCTATTACAGTCAGACGATAATATTCATCTAACTTTTCCTAAACTGAAGTAGTTAGAATCTTATCGATTAACATTTCCATAAAAGCTTAATAATTTGTACATTCTGTCGAAACCAAATAATCTTATTCAGTTAAGGAGACCTCGAATTGAAAAGGGATTAGATAAAGAGGTCTATAAATATTTTAAGGGTAACGTGAAGGGTGCGCCTTTAGTATTAAAAATAACTTTTTGTTTTTTTACTTTTTGTTCTTTCTTTTGGTACGATGGGCTCTTCAAGCACTTTCTCGTGAACCATCTTGACTGCCACTTGCCCCACCTGTCCAAGCTCGAGGAATTATAATGGCTGCTTTAAGAATGTTTCACGTTCTTTTTCATTTGCGACGAAAAATCGCCTAACAACATCTTTAAAATGAGACACATGCCCTGTTTCTGTTGACATAATCCCATTAAAATGAGCTCACCATACCACGTCACTAGGGAAACTTTTTACGATCATATCGCATGATAGAAAGGAAAAAAGAATGTTTCAAAACACATCATTTCACGGTCTACTGACGAAGCGCTTCTTACCATGAACTTTACGTTTTGGAATTCCCCAGGGACTTCCTCTGGATTTCTTTGTCCCTTAGGCTCTTGGGTGATCCCATGTCTGTGTGTATTTGTGTCCTGGAGACGTGGCTGTCCCAGACTCCAAAATATTTCCCCGCATGTCATCTGTCGGACTCTCACCTCCCACACATACGAAGTTGCGCAGTAACTCTGTCCTTCTTCGGAGTGTCGAGTTAAAAGAGGTTCCTTGGATTGAATATTTTTGCTTTTGAATAAATTTCCGTGAGGTAAGTTTGGTGAAATAGGTTTACTTGTTCGGATAAAATAGAAATGCTTATTCACAAACTTTCTTGAAATTAAGAGTCAGGAATAAGTAGCATAGATAAAATAGAAAAGAGAAAACATATACATTTATAGATTGCCAACTAAATAGATATAAATATAGATATAAAGATAGAATTATTGGCAGACTGATAGAGACGCGAACAGATACGTACATACATACATACATACATACATACATACATACATACATACATACATACATACATACATACATACACACATACATACATATATACATACATACATACGTAGAAATATATATATACATACATGAATATAGAGAAAGAAAGAGAGAGAGAGAGAGAGAGACTCAGACAGAGACAAACAGAGAGAGATAGAGACAAAGATAAACACAGAGAGAATGAGAGAGAGAGAGAGAGAGAGAGAGAGAGAGAGAGAGAGAGAGAGAGAGAGAGAGAGAGAGAGAGAGAGAGAGAGAGAGAGAGAGAATTTTCTTCAACCATAATCGGTATTTCTATCTTTGGGGATCATATTTTACATACGTAACAAGTGTTGTTGTGAAGATAGTAAAGAAGATACTAGAGGATGGCAGAATATAAAGCTTACAGAATCTCAAAATGAGCAGCATTCCCTTTGGAGTGGAGATCAATCTCCGATCATGAAAGAATGCCCTGTGACTAGCTGCCTAGGGATGCCACTGAGTCCATGAAATAACTGCATAAAATGTGCAGTCAGTACCCTATACTTGAGAGACAGAAAGACAGACAGAGAGAGAGAGAGAGAGAGAGAGAGAGAGAGAGAGAGAGAGAGAGAGAGAGAGAGAGAGAGAGAGAGAGAGAGAGAGAGAGAGAGAGAGAGAGAGAGAGAGAGAGAGAGAGAGAGAGAGAGAGAGAAATGGCAGACAGACAGGTGGAGACAGAAAGGGAGAAAGAAAGAAAAAGAAATAGAGAGTGAAAATTACCCAAACACCCCCCCCCATCCACGAACACACAAATGCGAATGTTCCTGAAGAGGCTTTCTTGTTTCCCTCCGAGTATTCTATGGAGGGATAGTTGCTCCCCTGCTCGCAAAAGGAAAAGTCACTGAGATAAGCCCCTCTCTCT
>NC_134786.1:20362368-20369868 GCF_046742065.1 Oratosquilla oratoria | reverse complement strand
CATACATACATACATACATACATACATACATACATACATACATACATACATACATACATACATACATATATACATACATACATACGTGCATAAATACGTGCATACATACATACATACATACATACATACATATACATACATACGTGCATACATACATACATACATACATACATACATACATACATACACACATACATACTAAAATACATTCAAACATGCATACACTCTGAGGACCGAGTGTCAACCCTTCGAGGCTGCACCTACAATCAGAAATAAGGATGTTGATGAGGTGTGAAGATGGGCGTCTTTCTCGTTGAACCATATCTTGCAAGTTCCCGTCGTCGGTCTCCCCCAGTTATGGTCTACGAACGTAAAATTTAGAAATTGGTAGAAGACATGTAAATATAACCAACGAGTGAACAAAGAGCAATGGAGAGATCTGAGTGAACAGAAGGTATTAGAGAAATCAGTGCTGGAAATAATAGTGATAGACAGGAAAAGGGTAAGCTGGGTAAGAGTAATTTTGGGCAAAAGATATTCTGGAGGAATTGGGCAGGGAAGATAAATGAAAAAAACAGGATAATAAATGGAGTAGATGTGCTACTAAATGGACTTGATTGAGATCTCACAGTCCTGCAAATCATGAAATAAATTAGTAGAGGATTTTTGATCGGTAGTGGAATCCAAAATCCTAATTGACTAATTAGTTAATGGATTGATTGACTGATTGATGCATTCGTGTCTGCGTGCATCAAGTGTCATATTTTCTCCTATGTGTGTTCGAATAACCAATCCAGTCAAAACCCCATGTAAATAACCTTCTTAGAACTGCTCCATCAAGCCCCTTCCTTCCAGGAATCGTACCTCCCTCATCTACTCTTACTTTTCTTTCCTTGTCAGCGCTTCCACCCGCTCAGCCTCAGGTTCTCATGCCCATCTTCTGTGTGCGTGACATGCCGCGAAACATGACTCATTCTTCGAGACGCCGCCGGGGAGGGAGTCCTGATGCCCGCCCGGCTGGTGCCTCTGAGCATCTGCCGCGTCCTGCCTCACGTGACGCAAGACTTTGTTACACCAAAATTGCTCTTCTGTCATGAAGCAGATGTAAACAAGGCCGGCCCAAAAGGTGAATTGTGTTACTTTAACTTTTGATTGACGTGTTTGGATGAATGACCAGCAATATAGATGTTATCAGAGGTATTGTATTTTTGTGTCCATACTTCGGATGATAGAGCTTGCTCGGGATGTATATGGTTTATCTTCTGCAGACGAATGAAACGATTATGTAAATTTCCATCTGCTGAAGCTTTGGCTCCCATTAAAGCCGGGAGACGACCTAAGGGGTCATTGGAGTCAACTTTGAAGGAGGCTCGTATTGAGTAAGAGATGAGGGGGAGGGAGTCAGACAGTATCTTCCCTTTGTGCATCAGATAGTCTGTGGGAACGAAAGATATCATCGCCTGGAAAGCACCTATTTTTATGTACACGTGCAACTAGGCACATCTGTGTGTGTATAAAGCATGTGTGCATGTGATTTTACCATGATCTTGGATCACGTATTGGACTCGTGATGGATAGTTATTTCACTCCCGAAAGAGAGCTCAGAGCTCATATATGACCGATCTATGGATAATGCTGTGACTTTACACGCACACACACACCTAGCTCCGCCCACGAGAGTTGTAGTAATAATCCGCAATGCAGTGATACTGAAATAATTTCAGCCCTGGGCGGGATTCGAACCCGGACCGCCGTAGTGGCAGCCGGGAACTCTACCACTGTGTGTGTGTGTGTGTGTGTGTGTGTGTGTGTGTGTGTGTGTGTGTGTGTGTGTGTGTGTGTGTGTGTGTGTGTGTGTGTGTGTGTGTGTGTGTGTGTGTGTGTGTGTGTGTGTGTGTGTGTGTGTGTGTGTGTGTGTGTCTATGTGCGCACGCATGTGTATGTGTATTTCTGCATATTTTTGTGATTATTAGTGTGAATGTGAGCATGTTTACTTATAAAAACGTTGTAGATATGACTCGTGAAATGTTGTTAACATAAAACGTCTTAGATTATTAATTCACTCACACAAAATTAGATAAGGAAAGGTCTATTTGAGATTAATTTATTTACACTTAAAATCCTATTATAAAAGAAATATAGAAATGTTTTATGACCATGATGCATTGTTTGGCCTTGTTAGATTACTAAAAATAATTATATTTTACTTTTGTATGAGAAACACGCAATGCCACTAGATGCCAAAAATAATGAAGTTCAAATGTGAATATTGGTACATTTGGGTTTTGTCCTCAAAATCTAAGCATTCTCTACCTGAATTTGTTTAATGTTTTGATATATGTATATCCCTGCGCCTTTGAACATATGGGCAACTAAATAAAGATTACTGAAACTTATCACCAATATCTATATCAACTTTGTTTTCAACTTTCAAGAACACATATTTTTTTATAAAAAATATATATATATATTAAAATGGTGACAAAACTGTACTTGAAGTAGGCTAATCGTTGATTCTGAGTTATTTGTTTTATACTTTCTTGATCTAATAAAAAAATTGCATTCATTTTTAGACATATAGAACTAGAAGCTTAACATAAGAACATAAGAATGAAGGAGACTGCAAGAGACCATAAGGCCTACACTAGGCAGCTCCGTATCCATCACCACCTGTCATCCCCATCCATAAAGTTGTATAATCTTTTCTTAAAACAACTGATAGTTTCAGCGCTTACTACTTGGTTACTAAGTCTTTCTTTATATACTGAACTAACTATCAGAATTAAATCTTTCACTTAGCCAAGACACTGAACCAGAAGTCAACCTTCAACAGCTACTGACCCTCCGGCATTGCTCAGCGACAATCTTCCCACACATCTGACGGTGAGAATAATTAACATCTTAATTATTTAACACAGCTCGTCAACCCCTGGTAATCCATTAGTTCTGCTTAGGACTCTATTTCGTCTTGCCTAAGACACTTCTCATTCCAACAGTCAGTCGCAATTTCATTCACGGCTAAAAAACAGCCTACGGAAACGACCAACATTATCTAGAAGATGAAGGTGGAAAAGTATTGCATCACAGGGGGATGGGAGGTAGGGGAAGAAAAAAAAGAGGAAGAGAAATGTAGAAAGGGGGAAGGAGAAGGAGGCAAGGAGAGGGAGAGAAAGAGGGCGGCAGAGAGGGAGAAAAAGAGAGAGAGGGAGAGGGAGAGAGGGTGAGGGAGGAAGGGAGAGAAAGAGAGAGAGGAAGAGAGAGAGAGAGAGAGAGAGAGAGAGAGAGAGAGAGAGAGAGAGAGAGAGAGAGAGAGAGAGAGAGAGAGAGAAAGAGAGAGAGAGAGAGAGAGAGAGAAAGAGAAAGAGAAAGAGAGAGAGAGAGAGAGAGAGAGAGAGAGAGAGAGAGAGAGAGAGAGAGAGAGAGAGAGAGAGAGAGAGAGAGAGAGAGAGAGAGAGAGAGAGAGAGAGAGAGAGAGAGAGAGAGAGAGAGAGAGAGAGAGAGAGAGAGAGAGAGAGAGAGAGAGAGAGAGAGAGAGAGAGAGAGAGATGGGGAGTCAAGGAAGTGATGGGTAGGGGGAGGAGGACGTGTAAGGGGAGCGAGGGAGTTGGGGGAATGCGAAAACAAATTAAATGAAGTCTTGGGAATAGAAGAGAAGAAGCGGGAAGGCGAGGGGAGAAATTGAGAGGAGGGAGAAGAGGAGGGGAGAAAAACAAGTTGGATATAGAGAGAGGAATAGGAGGAGAAGGAGTTAAAAGGTGTCCTCTCCCGCCAAAGGAATTATAGTCCCATAGACAAAAAGTATATTTGATACAGTTTCAGTAGAATAGATAAATAAGATGTGATAGATAGAAATTTATAAGTTAGCAAATAAGACAATATAGAAAAAAATAATGAAGAACCTTATTCGCGCCCAGTAGTTAAACTAATTTTTTTCTTTCTTTTTTTTTTTAATAATGTCGATTCAAGTGTAAGGAGAAAGATTATACACAAAATCTCATATTAAGAAGAATAGATAAACATATAAAAAATGGTATGAAAAGGGACAAATCAAAAGAATGAGACGTTAAAACAATAGAATTTATGTGTTTTATTGAAAAGGGACGTGTCTGGAAATAAGATCTGATGGCTGTTTATGATGACAGCTGAATGGCTCGAAAAAAGCATGTTCCCTCCCGACGGCACCTTTTGAAGTATATTTTCGAATACATGGCAGTGACGAGGCGATGCTGGAAGGTAGGAAAAGACATTAAGGTCGTAACATGAGCACAGAGTAACTCTGAGAGTGACAGGTGTATTACGAAGATGAGTATTGGCTCTTGTGGTTCAGTATCTCAGGCATTGGTTCTTTATTCAAGGTCGTGGGCTCTCCATAGGAACATCCAAGAGCTTCCTCAAACCAATAACGATAAGTTGCTAGCAGATGCAACATGATTCCGTTCAGTATTGAAATGATTTCCAGGAGGGTAAGAAAAAGGATTTCATAAAAAATGGATCCATGAGCAAAGCAGCCAGGAACCACCCACAGTCTTAATGGTGGAGAAATATAGAAGCAGTAGAACAGGTGAGAAATATTTAGGGGAGCCTTTTCCAAGAAATTCCCTATCTGTTTTCTCTCTCTCTCTCTCTCTCTCTCTCTCTCTCTCTCTCTCTCTCTCTCTCTCTCTCTCTCTCTCTCTCTCTCTCTCTCTCTCTCTCTCTCTCTCTCTCTCTCTCTCTCTCTCCCTCTCTCTCTCTCTCTCTCTCTCTCTCTCTCTCTCTCTCTCTCTCTCTCTCTCTCTCTCTCTCTCTCTCTCTCTCTCTCTCTCTCTCTCTCTCTCTCTCTCTCTCTCTCTCTCTCTCTCTCTCTCTGGCTGCCGATAGATTGGTTTATTTATTTCCGTGGCAGCCCTTTGGTGAACAAGTCTGAAAAGTGCCTGTGAAAATAGTTACCTGATACCTGTTAAGGTATTCATGAGGACGACGTGAAGACATTGTGGCCACTAGAGGGACTGGCAAGGCTGGTGTGCAGAGAGTGAATTTTTTTTTTTAGAAAATGATTACTAAGACTATAGATGTGATGGAGGTAACGTCCAAAATAGCAAAAGATTTCTGAAATGTGGTCGTTAGAATAATATCTATAATATTTTATTCTTGACACCAAGCCCTGTGGTATCCTTCTATTCAGCTTTCTACAATCCCCATTTCGTCTTTCATCAATTATTCGGATGCGTATATCATTCAGGAAATCCTTTATCCTTTCCAGTGTGATAATTCTATTCACTTTTCTTACGTTTTCTAATTTCTCTACTAACATTTTGCGTGGCACCTTATCGACAGCCTTTTCTAGGTCCAGGTATATATATATAGCCAACAAACACTTCTTTCATTGACTACTTTTGAAAAAAAAGGTTGGTTGCATATGACTTCATTTTTCCGAATACAATTATTTTCTAACCTTAGTTCTATTTTTCCTACTTCCAAGATGAAATCAAGGACTACATGATCATATTTACCTATGTGTGTGTGTGTGTGTGTGTGTGTGTGTGTGTGTGTGTGTGTGTGTGTGTGTGTGTGTGTGTGTGTGTGTGTGTGTGTGTGTGTGTGTGTGTGTGTGTGTGTGTGTGTGTGTGTGTGTGTGTGTGTGTGTGTGTGTGTGTGTGTGTGTGTGTGTGTGTGTGTGTGTGTGTGTGTGTGTGTGTGTGAAAGAGAGAGAGAGAGAGAGAGAACTTTAGTATGTATTTGTTTACTAACGGAAACACTTATTCATACATTAGTACTTATTTCATGCAATTTGTAAGGTTAAAAACGGCGATTACTTTTCAGAATGTTCGAAAAGACGAGTTGCCTCTTGAGGCGAACCAAGTGAAGAGGAACTGCCACGCCGGAGATCTTTGGAGGTGTAAATGGCTGCACGACCACAGACTATATCATCTGCACAATTTGAACGACAAAGTGCTCAGAGAACACGAAGAACAATGTTTATAACTTTGAATGGAAGACTCTTAGCTCGAGATGGCTACCAACCGGAGACGCTTAAATCTTAAAGACGCAAGAAGAATGTGAAGCTGATTACAGCGACACAACCCTGGGTCTCCCTCAGTGAAAACAAATTGGCCTCTTAACTCAACTCCAGGTTAGGAGAGCAACTCAGAACTTAATTTGTGACAAGTAAGATTAACGGGCAAGGTGGGCAGGAAATCGGGACGATAGCAAATGAGATCGAACGGTGTCTAGCATTTTTCGAAATTAAGATGGACATTGATAAGGGGAAGAGATGTGGCGGGGCCCGAGGTAACCGCCAAATGTCGATGGAAAGAAACGGTTAAGTCACGTAAAAAAAAAATAAAGCTTGATTTGGGCGAGAAACAGGGGGAAAGAGAAAATCATCCACTGTATTTTGTAGCTGAGAACCAGCGCTTCTATCCGTCGGGGCAATATCATCCATAAGTTGCGAAGTCAAATAAGTATTAAAGGAAATATTTAAGGAGGCTAGAAGAAATCAATGATAAGATGAATTAAAAGTGATGAGCATTCTTTCTTGAGTATAAATGAATTTTCAGTCGCAAAAGAATGTTGTGTGACTCTTGTCCGTAAGAGTGTTACTAGTCTCTAAAGCAATGACTACATACAACTTATCATACCAGTACCTCATAAAGGTGATCTGTCTGGTGGAAAGTAGTGCTGGAATCATCTTAGAGCAAATGATGTGAGCAGTTGGAGATCAAGCAATTAATGAAGTCTGTCTCATAGATCGCAGGAGGTTTATATAGAAGACAGTTGGCAGAATGGCTGCCTTGGTCGTGTCGCCATATGTTAACAAGAATCGTCTCTTTATAGTCACAATTTGTTGACCATAATGACCTTCAATAGATACCGGATAGAGCTTTCATCAACGGTTTTAAATCAAGATAATCATAGTTTGTCATACATTGGCGCCCACTGTTAATCACTATTAATATATTTGTCCTGGCCACCGCCAGGCAATTTTATTCAGCAAAGAGAATTCTTTTCGCATTGAAAAAGTTAGATTTATTTCAGTTAACCATTTACAGTTATTGGCAATTTGCACATTTGTTTTTGTTGCTGTAAAGTAATTTTATTTAATTGAGAACCACTCGCTTAAGGAAAGGATTAGTCGCCGATTTTTAGATGAATTTCACTTAAGCGGCCTTTCGTAGCACACCTGAATAATTTGTTTTGTAATGTTTTGTATCTCTTCAATTACATTCATTCTTCATTTCATACTTTTCTCGTTTTTTAATAATCGTATACAGTTAACTTTGAGAAGCAGTATATACTCTGCTCTGATTTTCTAAACCTAACGACCACGCACTTCTCCTATTTCATTCTAAAAGTGCATCAGAGGTAATGGTCAGGGTACTCTGGGACAAGAACATACAGGTAGCACGTAAGCCACCCAACATTCTACATCACAACCTCACCATGGTCAAGGACACGGAAGCACCCACTCAGCAGGCGAGTGTAGTGTACTGCATTGGCTGTTTGGATTGTGATGCAGTT
>NC_134786.1:20352368-20354868 GCF_046742065.1 Oratosquilla oratoria | reverse complement strand
TAAATATGCGGAAAAAACCACCAAGGAAAAAGAAAAACTGATGACCAAGCGCTTTCGTCTATTCAGACATCCTCAGGGTACATAGAAAAGAAAAAGTACACAAGAATATATACAAAGAGTATGAGGTCAGGGAAGGAACCAGGAGAGGTTGCGAGGATCTAATGTCAACCTGACCCGTTCGCGGCAGCGGACGTTTGGGCTACTACTTTTTTCACAATAAAATTGTCTAACTTATACATACCATGACTTAAATTTAAGTTATTGACAAATGTATCTTTGATCAGACTGGATTCTATTATATTTCTCGTCAAATATGACTTATCTTTAACAATTTCTTTAGCACCCTCCCAATTTATACAATGATTAAAATCCCTTAGGTGAATAAATAAGGCATAAGACATTTGCCCACTCTTGACGCTATACTGATGTTGTTTTAACCTTACTTTTAATTCTTTTCCAGTCTGACCAATATAGCATTTGTCGAAATTTTTACAAGGAATTGAATATATACATCATTCTTCCTTATATGGAGAGTTTTTAATTAAAAGACTTCTAACTGTATTGGAGTTCTTAAATGCTACTTGAATGTTGAAAGTCTTAAGAATATGTGGTAGTTTGACGAAATTCTCGTTGAAAGGCAGTACAAGTAGGTTCTTTACATTAAAAGTTTTACTAGCTTTTTCCTCGTAGAAAGATTTCTTAGCCGATTTATAAGAAATCTCCACGAGGTGCTTAGGATATTTTAATTTTGAAGCTATGTTAGATATTCTTAAGAGTTCATCATCCAAAAACTCCGGACTGCAAATTCTATGGGCTCTCAGAAACATTGATGACAACACTGACATCTTTGTCCTGCAATGATGAGACGAATAAAAATGTACGTATGAAAGAACATTGGTGGGTTTTCTATAGACATCAAATTTGAAGGACCTTTCCTTTCTGTAAATCATAACATCAAGGAAAGGTAAATGATCATTTTCTTCTATTTCCATGGTAAATTTAATGGAAGGGACCAAGGCATTGAGTTTAGTTAAGAACAAAGTAGGATCATCATTTGCAGGCCAAATACATAAGATATCATCAATGTATCTGTACCATGTGACAAAATGGGGGAGAATCTTAGGTAATAATTTAGTTTCAAAAAATTCCATGTAAAGATTGCTAAGAACTGGAGAAAGTGGGTTACCCATAGCCATACCAAACTTTTGCTGGAAAAAATTACCGTCAAATACAAAATATGAGTCAACAATGCATAATTTCATTAATTCAATGATAGTGGTGGTAGGCAGTGGCAACTCATGTTTCTTCAATTCTTCTTCAAGATACAACAATAAATAAAAAACCGGTACACGAGTAAATAACGAGGTAACATCATAACTTATTAACTTAAAATGGTAATTTAAATTTAGGTTGTTAAGCTTATCAACTAACTCTACATTGTTCTTAATGTGGCTACTAGAGATGGAGCCTACAAGAGGACTTAAGATAGACACTAGCCACTTAGATAACTTATAACTGGCAGATCCTATAGAACAAGTAATAGGTCTCACCGGGTTATTAGGCTTGTGAGTTTTGATTAATCCATACATGTATGGCAAAGAAGGTGAGGTGGATGAAAACTCTTTAATTAAGTGGTCATGACCTTTTAAAAGTTGTTTTAATTTTGATCTAAATTTGTTGTTGACGGACTCTAAAGGATTTTTCTTTAACTTAGTGTATGTGTTTTCATCACTTAATAAGGTTTCCATTTTGTCAATGTAATCGATCTTATTCAATATTACAACACTATTACTTTTATCTGCTTTAGTAACATGCAATTCTTTGTCATTCTTTAAATTGTTGTACTCTTTGAGAAAACGTTTCGGGCAAGTGGGCTGGTTAGAGTTAGACAAAGAATTATACACAAAACCTTTGCAAATATTAATGTCATCACTGGATACATCACCAAATTTTTCCAGATTACAAAAGGCTTTGGCTATACTAACACTATCCACCTGTTTGGATGTGGCAAATGTAAGTCCATAACCCAAAGCACACCTAGCATCATCACTTAAGGGTTTGTCGGACAAATTAATCACAAAATTTGGATTTGCATGTTTGGTCCAGTTACTGTCTTTGATTAAACTGTCAAGTTTTTTGTCAAGCTTAATTCTAAGGGTATTACATACAAACCTCATTTTACCATAACAGTAATCAAGCAGTCTTGATTTCCAATCCACCGGTATAGCACGTTCAAATTCACGTTTCTTTGATCCCAAAACTTGGAACATGGCATTCACTTCAATTTTCGTGATCTCAATATGTTTCATTAGAATAATTCTTTGGAATTCTTCAAAAGGTCGCTCACACAAACTTGACAATCTGTTGTTGAGAAGAGACTTGGGTAACACTTGTTCTTCTAAACACCGCTTTAGGAACCTCAGTCGAAGTTTCATCTTGTGGGACTTGGAGAGAGCTGAACAGAATTCAGTGACGAAGGGAGAAAGTCCAGGGCAGAAAA
>NC_134786.1:20339868-20349868 GCF_046742065.1 Oratosquilla oratoria | reverse complement strand
CCTCTCTCCTTTTAGACTTTCTTCCAACTCACTGCCATCCTCTACCCTTGTACATCTCATCACCTTACTTTTAGCTGCATTTGCCTTCAACTTTCTCCTATCGCATACTTCCCCAAATTCCGTCACTAACTCAATTAATCCTTTCTCTGACCCTGCCACAAGTGCAGTGTCATTAGCAAAAAACGACTGGTTCACCTCCCACTTTTCTCCACTTAACCATCTCTAGTCCCTTGCCCATCATCCTCGCCCTTATCTCCCGCACCACCCCACTCATGTACAGTACACATTGAACAGCCACGGCGATATGACACATCCCTGACGTAGTCCCACCTTTACCACAAACCACTCACTCTCTCCATTTCTATTTCTAACATGAGCTCTACTACTCTCGAAAAAACTGTTGACTGGCCTTAACAACTTTTCCCAATCCTATATATCTGCAAAACCTTCCATAATCCCTTCCTGTCTATCCTGTCATAAGCCTTTTCCAAATCTATAAAGACCCCCCAAAAATCTTTTTCTTCTAAAGCTTTCTAATGTATCTGTCTTACCACAAAAATCTGATCCACGCAACCCCTACCTGTCTTAAACCCTCACTGTTCCTCGCTAATTACTCCTTTTGTTCCTCTCCTAATCCTTTCAATTAAAATCCTCCCAAAAACCCTCACAACGACACTCAATAAACTGATCCCTATGAAACTACTACATTCATATTTGTCCCCTTTTCCCTTGTAAAGTGAATTTATATAGGCACTCCTCTAGTCCTCCGGTACTCTACCTTCCCTTAAGTACAGAAACAACCTCACCAGCCAGTCCAACATTACTGTACCTCCCTTTTTCAGACACTATGCATGACACCCATCTAACCGAGGTGCTTTATCTGTTACCATCATTTTCAGGACTCACTGGTCGAGAGGGTTAAGGTGCCGTACGACAGATGAAGTGGTAGGTTCGAGTCCTGCACGCGACTGTCATAAAAATTATCTGATTAATGTCGCTGTCCACTAGCAAATTTCTCACGTAGTTACAATGGCAAAGCATGAAAGGGATTTGTCCCGGTCATTACCCCCCCCCCCCACGGCCGGACTCGGGTTTTTGGTGAAAAAGGAATTGGGGTCGTAGAGAGTGATCTTTCCTAACCTTCGGAACCAGAAAGTCTCAGTGGTCGAGAGGGTTAAGGCTCCGTACGGCAGTCTCACTGGCAGCTGAAGCGGTAGGTTCGAGTCCTGCACGCGACTGTTATAAACATATATATATATATATATATATATATATATATATATATATATACAACACACACACACGCACACACACAAATACATATATATATATATATATATATATACATATATATATGTATATATATATTGTTGTTGCTGCATTCCATTGTTATTACCATTAATATTACTATTGTTATTGGTATCATTATTATCTATAAGTTCGTCATTAATTATTGAATCATCATCATCATCATCATCATCATCATCATCATCATCATCATCATCATCATCATCATCATCATCATCATCATCATCATCATCATCATCATCATCATCATCATCATCATCATCATCATCATTATCATCGCCTTCATCATTACAATTATTAAACAACAAAGTACACACTGGACCAGGAAAGTGGAAAACCACAAGCTTATGACGCAGTCTAGGCCAGCAGCGACAGAGGAGAAGAAAAACAGCGCAAATAGAAAACGCAGGTTTAAGTAGGGAGAGCCAATGAAACAAGATTTGAATTTTGTCCTGATGATGTGGCAGCCTCAGAGGGAACGTCAAGCGCGTGTAATATAGCTGATGCAATGAAAATATACGTATTCGAGTGTAAATGAAAAATCAATAGATTACATTGCAAATTTTCAGAGATTTGTATCTACATAACCAGTTTCATGATGTTACATTGCACCGTCGCCATAAAATCCATGTTACTTGAGTGAGGCGAACCATGTGCTTGGTTTCTCACAGTGGTGGTGGCATGGAAGTCAGGAAAGCAATTGCGTATGGCCGTTTGGGGCAGCCACTAGCTCAAGCTGCCTTTGCAAAATAAATAAACAAGTGAGTAAGGAAATGTAATAAGTAATTAAATATGAAAGGAAAAATAATAATGAAATTTCGTGACGGCTCTGGCGGCCGTATCTAATCCCCCCAATGGTATAGGTTCCACATCTAAGGTATTTAAGCATTTTTGTGCATAACCGACAAATTAGTTCTTACATATTCATGATATATTCAAACTTTTAATAAAAAAAAATCCCCTCCTTAGCATTAAAATTTGCTAATATACGGTATACAACCATTATTAAGTAATAACTAATGCCAACAAATTCTTTATCAATATTTCTTATCAACATCATCACTCTTTCCTTACGCGACTTCCCCCAATAGTTACATGATCATTTCCAAATGGGCACGCCCACCAAGTTTGCGTGTTCATGCATGCCCCGCCCATTCCTCAGGCTGAAGGATCATATTTTCGTTGTTATGCATGGCCTCCTCACCCTTAGAGTCCCGGACTGTGTCTGCCTTCTTATCCCGAAGGCCTCAACACATAGGGAGAGGACTCCCGTCGCTGCGAAAGAGGTGCCAAGGAGATGAATGGAATAGCCTGGCGTTGAACAAAAGGTATGAAAGTGGTTAACAGAGACGCGTATAACATCTCTGTTATGAAAGGAAGTGCCACAAGAATTAATGAAATTGTCTGACGGTCTCCGGAAAACAAAGCGATAATACCCACTCGGCAAAGAAGGGTTTAAAGAGTTAAGGTTTGCTGGTGCTCAGCCGAATGTGACTACGTGTATGAGCCTGTAGCTGCTGCTTTGTTGGCACATCTAACCACCTTGGCTCGACTGAGATGTAATTCTAGATTAAAAAATAACCCATAGGATTCAATCCGGCAGGAGCTTTATGCGTTCAGAATACAGATTATTATGTAAAAAGAAAAATGTATAAACCAACGATGCTTCACGAATCAGAAATTTGAGAGATAAAGAAAAATCAGAAAAACAAGTAAGACGTAAAAAAGAGGAGGATGCTGAAACGGACGTCTTCGATGACAAAACTTGATGCGATTAGGAATGAAAATTTTAGAGGAACGGTCAAGTAATAAGAATTGTAAATAAAGTACATGGGTGTGCTAAAGGCATAGCCACACAGTGAGTTGAGAAATATGTGGAAAAAGAATAATCAGTAAGAAAGTGCAAAGTAACAACAGCAGAGGACCAAAGAGAAGATTGATGGTGTAAAAACAGAGAGAGGAGACAAGAACTGACGAGCGATGAATATATGAACACTGGGCTTAATAGAGACCTGAGAATTCCGTCAACTATAAATACTCGTACAAATATTAAATAGCCAAGAGAATGAAGAGTGTATATCTCAGAATATGTGTATATGTGCTGTGTGGAGTGGGGAGTGAGTGTGGATGTCAGTATGTGTGTTTGTGTATGTATGTATGTGTTTGTGTGTGTTTGTGTGTGTGTGTGTGTGTGTGTGTGTGTGTGTGTGTGTGTGTGTGTGTGTGTGTGTGTGTGTGTTCGTGCGTGTGTGTGTCTGTGTGTGTGTGTGTGTGTGTGTGTGTGTGTGTGTGTGTGTGTGTGTGTGTGTGTGTGTGTGTGTGTGTGTGTGTGTGTGTGTGTGTGTGTGTGTGTGTGTGTGTGTGTGTGTGTGTGTGTGTGTGTGTGTGTGTGTGTGTGTGTGTGTGTGTGTGTGTGATTCACCATGGCCTTAGATCACGTTTTGGACTCCTGATCGATAGCTATTACCCTTCCAGGTAATGATGTGACCTTACACGTACACATATACCCAACTCCAACGAGATATGGAGTAACGACTCTAAGCGCAGCGACACAAAAATTATTTCAGCCCTGGGCGGGATTCGAACTCGGACCGCCGTGTGTGTGTGTGTGTGTGTGTGTGTGTGTGTGTGTGTGTGTGTGTGTGTGTGTGTGTGTGTGTGTGTGTGTGTGTGTGTGTGTGTGTGTGTGTGTGTGTGTGTGTGTGTGTGTGTGTGTGCGCGCACGCGCGATGCGATAAATAAGGTAGAACCTGATTAAATAATTGCAGCTTGTAAAGGGTTAGGACTGAGGTTCTTTGCCCTTTGCCGATGTTACTCGACTTGGATGTCTTTCTCTCGCTGTCGGTATGAGATTTTATTCAGTTGATGGACACCTTTTGCATTCATGCAAAAAACTCCCAAACACAACTACACACCATTAATTTCTAATCTAATTAACACATCTTAATTTAATCCCTTTATTGTCACTAACTAATTGGTCTTTATTTTGAACAGCGCCAGGCAAAGATAGGCGCTTCTTATCATATTAATCTCTTTCTGCTTCCTTCAGGAAATTTCTTTCAGTCGAAGAAAAATTCCAGCAATGAATAAGATAATTATATTGTTGTTGTCTTTTTTTTTTTTTTTTTTTGCGTAGACTCGTAGTGCTCTCATTTTATCTCCAAGAGATCATGCTTCACATTAAGTTCTGTGTCTATTCTAATGCATTAAGTAACCTAACAGAGTAAACTTCCAATTACATCCCTCCGCCTGGCCTCTCTCCCTCACTGCCTTCCCCCTACCTCCTATCCCTTGCTCCTCTCTCCCGCTCGCAGTAGTTACGCTTCCTTCCCCGACATCCGGGGGGAAGGAAGGATGACGCGATTGGGCTCTTTGTCCCTTGGCCTTGAACCCCCTCCCTCCTCCCCTCCCCCCGACGGCGACGCCGACGGAGGGCCAAACACGCAAGGAGGAGCTCCACAAGCAGCCAAGACGAAGACAAGTCCGCCAGGAAATGCTAAATATGGGAGGCAGGCTTCTTGTCCAGAACTTGGTTGTGGCTGTGCTTGCGTTTTTTGTTTGTATTTGTTGTTGTAGTTGTGTTTGTGTTTATGTTTGTATTTGTTGCTGTAGTTGTGTTTGTGTTTGTTGTAGTTTTGTTTGTGTTCATTTTTATCTTTATGTTTGTGTTTGTGGTTGTGGTTGCGTTTGTGCTTGTGCTTGTGCTTATATTTGAGCTTGTTTTTGTGTTTGTGTGTGTCTGTGTTTGATTTCGTGTTTGTGGTTATGACTTCTGTTTGTCCTGTTGGTTTTGGTTTTGGGTTTGATTTTGGTCTGGTTTTAGCTTCTGATTTCGTTTATGTTTATATATATATATATATATATATATATATATATATATATATATATATATATATATATATATATATTTGCCTTGATTTTGGTCTTGGTTGTGGTTGTGGTTCTGACTTTATTTGTGATATATAGACGGGGGGGTGGGGAGAGAAGGGAAAGAAGCAAAAAATAGTGTGATAATTCATGCAAAGGGATTTAGAGGGATAAATAAGGGGAAATGTATGAAATGCGTGAAATTTCAAAAAATAAAACGAAGGAAGAATGGTGACCGGATACAAGTGATAATGGAAGGAGAAGGGTGGGTGGGTGGGGGTGGGGCAAGACGGAAATTGTAGAAAATGTAGGAATAATCAATCAAAGAAAATAAATGAATAGAAATAAACGGAGGAATGGAAGTGGAAGAGAAAGGAGGGGAAAGGCAAAGGGAATGACAAAAAGCAAAGGCGAAATGGAAGTTGAAAAGGAAGTTGAAAAGGAGAGAGGAGGGGGAAAGGAGAAAAAATAGAAAGGGCAAGAGAAATTGAAAGGAGAAGGAAAAGGCTAAGGGGAACGGAAAGGGAAGAGGAAAGGGAAGACAAAGGGAAAGGGGAAGAAATATAGCAAGGTAGAGGCAAGGGTGAGGGTAAGAGAAGGGCAAGGGCAAGGACAAAGGCAAAGGGAGGGGCAGGGACAAGGATAATAGTAAGGTTAGAGGCAAGGGCAAGGGCAAAAGGGAGGGAACGGCTTACTACGAGTGTCTGCAGTTGGTTCCATCCGAACGAATGAGGTTCTGCTTCTTGGTTTTCTAAATTTATCATCATGCAGTGCGTGTCTCTACGCTTGTAAACATCACGGGACAACTCCTCTTTTCTTCTTCCTCCACTTCCTCTTCTTCCTATAATTCATGATGTGGTTATGTCAGACATGGTCATTACATTAGAGTTTACATTTTTTTTTTCCTTTATAGTGAATGAACGTCAAGGAAAATAGATATTCCTATTTTTCTTTTTAAATGAATGATGATATGCAAAAATATCACTTAAAAATGCATTACAATACGTTATTTATAATAACAAAAACGGACTACAAATGATCTTTTCTTGCTTCATATTTTCCTAATCTAAATATAATGCAATATTTTCATTACAAATGACATCACTATAACATCTTACAAAATTCATCAAGGGCGTAGGCCTAGACAGTGAAGATGATTTTAATCCATGTACATCTATATGTATATATATATATATGTATATGTATATGTATATGCATATGTATATGTATATTTATATGTATATGTATATGTATATGTATATGTATAATAACAATAATAATAATAATAATAATAGGTTTATTGAGATAGCAGTGATACACTGACAATAATACAATTGAGCACTTTTATGAGTAATATAGTAATTATAAGAGTGATATGCTTAGTCTAAAATTTATAATGAGTTTATTGTGCGGACAATGGATGGAATGGCACTGTTCTTGTATCGGTCAGTCCTCGGCGCTCTGATGGGCTTGATTTTGTTAGAATGCCGAGTTGCATGGTGGGTGGTTGTGGTGTTAGGTGGGAGGAAGTGACGGTGACGTGGGTGTAGCATTAGGTCCTGTCCAAACTTATTCAGTGCCTCACTGTGTTTGTCGGACAATCTTGGCAAACTGAGGGTGGTGAGGGCGTGTTCGTATCCCTCATACTGACTACCCAAGATAATTCTGCACGCTCTTCTTTGTACTTTCTCTAATTTGCTCCTCTGTGTGATGTTGAGTGATGATGACCAGGCTGGGGAGGCGTACATGAGGATGGGGAGTACGAAGGTGGTGTAGACTCCCTTTAGATCTGGTGATGGGGTACCAAGGGACTTCAATCTGCGCAGCATGAAGAGTTTGTAAGAGGCTGTCCTGATGATGTTGTTGATGTGCTGGTTCCAGTTAAGGTGGTCGTCTATTGTGATGCCTAGTAGCTTGGCGGACTGGACCACCTGAAGGGAATGGGTTCCTAATGACAGTTGAGGTGGTGCCACCGCCTGTTTGGATGTACAAACATGCATGACCACGGTCTTGCTGTGGTTAACTGTCACATTGCTGCTCTCAGTCCACGTGTTGAGGTTGTCTAGGATGTTTTGTAGTGAAGAAAAGTCAGGCTGTCTGGTGTTGATGGGAATGCCAACTGTGCAGTCATCGACGTATTTCCATCTATGTTGGGTGTCCATTAATGCGTCATTTATGAGGATGAGGAAGCACAGTGGTCCCATCTTGGTCCCTTGAGCGACCCCACAGGTCAGGGAGAGGAGGGAGGATGTCGTTCCCTGGTACCTCACTGCCTGTTGACGTCCGGTCAGGAAGTCGGCTAGCCATGCTACCAAGTGTGGTTGGATCCCCAGTTGTATGGCTTTGGAGATGATAATGTTATGGTCAACAAGGTCAAACGCTTTCTTGAAGTCAATAAAGGTCAAAGCTAGAGAAGTATTGCGCTTGTCTAAGTGGCTGTGCAAGAAGTCCAGAAGATTAGCAAGATAGTGAGTTGTGGAGGAGGATTTCATGTTGCCATACTGTTGTATATCGATTTGATCTTTAAATTTGTTGTATACTGAGTCAAAAACAAAACCCTCACAGATAAGGCTTGGGATTGGGGTGATGGCAATAGGTCTAAGGTATATGTATATGTATATATGTATATGTATATGTATATGTATATGTATATGTATATGTATATATATATATATACATATATATATATATATATACATATATATTTATGTATAAATATATATATATATATTTATTTATATATATAAGTATACGTATACGTATACGTATACGTATATGTATATGTATGTGTATATGTATATGTATATGTATATGTATATGTATATGTATATATATGTATATGTATATGTATATGTATATGTATATGCATACACATATATACATATATATATATATATACATATATATATATATAAAATGTGTGTGTGTGTGTGTGTGTGTGTGTGCGTGTGTGTGTGTGTGTGTGTGTGTTGTGTGTGTGTGTGTGTGGTGTGTGTGTGTGTGTGTGTGTGTGTGTGTGTGTGTGTGTGTGTGTGTGTGTGTGTGTGTGTGTGTGTGTGTGTGTGTGTGTGTGTGTGTGTGTGTGTGTGTCTGCGTGTGTATGTGAATGTGTGTGTAATAAAATTATTTTATATTGTATATGTTTGACATGTTGGTATGTGATTACAACAGCTTCGTGTAAGATGCGGGCCTTTGTACTATTAAGAAGTAAAACTAGACATACCTGCACCTAATTCAGCTTCCTAAGAAGGTGAGTCAATAAACACTTCGTGTCTACCCGCTTCAATAAGTTCCAATTCATTTGGACAGTGCTATAGAACTTTAAACTTGTAATTCAACCGTGTTAGCTAATCTTCTAATCCTAAAGACGCTGAGTTGAATGAACTAATTGCTAATTCACCAAAAAATGATTGAAGTTCTTAAATTATATAATACGATTATGCAACTGGTTTAGAGATTATTAAAAAAAATGGAAAATTGATCAATAAAATAAGAAGTGATATTAATGAAGTAATGGATAGCCATAAGATTTTGAGGGAATCAAGTCATTGTTTTCACGGGTTCCTGGTACATATGATTTTTTCTAAGTTGCCACTGTTGATCTCTGCATAAGAAAGAATCAACAAGCAATCTCATTATGAATTTGGTTTTCATAATTCTAATTGTAATCATACATTTATTACCGCTAATATGTGGACTTGAGTAGCGACTTTTCACTCATTTCAATAGTCATAAACAATCTTAATAGATTTCAATGTAATAACACAATTACTATAAAATTCAATGACAAAGCTGGCAGAAGACATATAGATTCATAACTAACATGATCAGATGCAGTCAAACTGATAAAAAATTAAAATAAACAAACACAAATACAGGGACATAAACAAATAAGCAGAACAAACAACTGGTAGGAATTACAACTAGCAAGTAATAGCAATGACCATTTTACAAATTTAAATCATCTTAAAACTAGAAGGTCTAGTTAATTAGTCTAGTTAATAGTTAATAGTCTAATTATCCAAAGTAGCTTGTAAACAGATTTATTTACACACTTGAGCTAATTGTTAAATAAATACATTTGATATAAGCTATCACAGATTCAATAAAGTATATTTTGGGTATTTGTATGCCCACGACAATTATCATTAGTGATATTTAATATGCCATAAAAAATAATAAAACATTCTCACTGAAAATATTTTTGGTGTTCTTACCATCCATGCGAGAAGCCCCCAAGCGAGGAAGATTGAGAGTCAGTGCCCTTTTCAGAACATGAAGGTCGCTCCAGAGTCCTTAAAAACCTGGTTGGTTACCATCAGTCATAGACGCTCGCACACACCACCTTTCCGGTTCTTCTTCGGGGTCCTACGCGACGGCACCTGATGACAAGGATTCAGCGCCGCAACGGGGTGTTCCAGCCACGTGTATTCAATCTCTTATTTTGCTTTTGTGTTTCATAGGCTGATCGTCGTCCACGACCATCTCCCTTCTTAAGTGAAATGTATACGTCAAATACCTTGTGGGAATTGTGGTGATTTTTATCCGACTAACATTAGTTAATGAGTTAAACACCATCTTCATCAATCCAATAATATCTCACGGTTGCTTTAATGTTGTTCTGCCTAAAGCTGTGTGATTTTATTCAGCGTAAAGGGACATTTTTCACTATGGATGTTCAAATATTAGTTTTGATATTTTAGTAGATATATCCAAAGTTGTTTCCATTGTGTCTGGGACCAAGAGTTGCTGTTACTGGTAATCTAGGGCGACTCGTTATTGAATCCTTCCTCTTGTTGTACGACTCTCACTTTTCTGATATGGC
>NC_134786.1:20332368-20334868 GCF_046742065.1 Oratosquilla oratoria | reverse complement strand
AAGTAGATAGATAAACATATAAATGAATAAATGAACAAAATGTATTTCTAGCCTGAAGCAAAGGCCCAATAAATTATCTGTAGCGAAACACATATCAAGTGCATACAATAATAAACGCGTTTGAGTGTGTTACCCGCAATTAACACCATCACTGTACTTCCCCTCCGCGTATTTCGAGATTCGCGAGCAGGTGCATGTCCTAATGATACACCCTGTGTAATAAGTGTGCTCAGCTGTCACCAGTGACTTTTGTGCCGCGTGTGATTAGAGGTCATTATTGCATGCCTTGACCTTGAACTGATTCCCCTTATGTGACGCTGTCAGCTTGATTGAGGAAATTAGGGCTGCAAGCTGAGCCCAGGGGGATCACAAAGAAAAATAAAAATAAAATGAAAAAAGTACAAAAAGAAACAAAAAGAAAAGCAAAATAAGAAACAGGAAAAAACAGAAAAAAAAACGCGGAAAAGTGCAGGCAGAAGAAGGAGAGGAAAAACAGATAGAAGAGAACTGCAAAGAAGAAGAAGAAGAAGAAGAAGAAAAGGAAGAAGAAGAAGAAGAAGAAGAAGAAGAAGAAGAAGAAGAAGAAGAAGAAGAAGAAGAAGAAGAAGAAGAAGAAGGACAACAACAACAAAAACGACGACAACAACAACAACGACTACGACGACGACGATAACAATAACAACAACAACTATAGTCAGGAAGTTTCTCATGTCTATAGAATATTGTTTGGTAGCAGCGAAAAAATAAGCCTGAGTGTAAAAATGTATAAATATATGCTAGAGAGCTCATTTTTTGCAGACACCAGCTAGCGAATACCTGTGAAATTTGTATCTCCGAATAGTGACAAGTGATTGTGTTGTGTTTTTGTAATTGTATACGTATAGCGCTATACAGTTACAGATATAAGATAAAGTGTAGTGTTCTATTAATTTAGAATCAAAACAGTATTCTGTTACTGTACTCCAAAGGTAGGAGTAATAGTATAAGGTAAGCAGAGTAAGTTTCGTGTATTTAGTGCATTTTTGTTTCTTTTGTTGATTTATATTTTCTCTTTGCCGTTTGTATTGCTGAAGGAGGAGCGAAATGGCTTGTGAAGGTCGTGTAAACCTGAAGGACCGTCTCAGGAAGTGTGAGGAGGAAATCTGTCTTCTCAGGACTACGCTCTGTGAGAAGAGTGAATTCTCCACACAACCCAAAGAGCGTTCCATTTCTTCCCCTTCTGCCACTGCCGTGAGCGAGTGGCGCTCCGCGAGGTCCCGTTTGTCGAGCCCTGTGGAGCAACCGCTGGCTCTAGCCAATCGTTTTGCTCTGCTGGAGGATGAAGTGGCTGAAAATCAGGAGTTCTTGGTGGTGGGGGACTCCATGATGCGTGGCTATGACAACATCCTGCAGCGGAAGACTAAACGATGTTGCAAGCTTGTATGCTAACCGGGCCGTGGGATCGCCGATTGCACCTAGACCACCAAGGAGCAAAGACGGACGAATATGGTTACGATTGTTCATACGGGAATTAGCGATTTGGGTAGGGTGATCAGAGGAACTTTTTCGGAATTACAAGGTCCTCCTTCAGGAGATGAAGGAACGTGAGAGCCGTCACGTAGTCTGTAGGATCCTTCCGAGGATCTAGGCAGGCTCGTGTTGGAACAGTAGAACCATAAAGATTAATGAGAGGATATCACGATTATGCACGCAACTGGAATACCACTTTCTTGATCCTTGGTATCTCTTTTCCAGATGTCTGACCTTTTACACTTCTGATGGAATCCACCTTACCCGCAGAGGCAAAGATGTTCTTACAAGCCTCATTGTGGGAGTTTGTAATGAACTAGTTCCTTTTTTGAGGTAGAAACCCAAAGGGAATGGGATATAGAGTGTACTGGAGAAAACAGAGTAGAGTATAGCAATAATGTAGAACAATATGCCAGTATAGGACAAAATATAATTTTAGGATAAAATGTCGGTAGAGAACGAAATATCACATTCGGATGTAATGTCAAAGGACAATATCATGGTGGGATGTAATGACAGTGGAGGACAAAAGATTACGATGGGATGTAATGATAGTGGACAAAATATCATGATGGGATGTAATGATAGTGGAGGACAAAATATCACGGTAGGATATAATGTCAGTGGAGGACAGAATGACAATGCAGGACAAAATATCACGATGGGATGTAATGGCAGTGGGGGACAAAAGGTCACAATAGGATGTAATTTTACGGTAGGATATTATGTCACTGTAGGACAAAATGTCAATGAACGACGGGAGGCCGGAGTGAAACGCGGTAACGCAGGAGGGCAAAGTGTACAAAAGAGATCGGATGACCGTGAACGACCAGATGTTTGTGATGCTGTGATGAGGGAAATGTTAATGTGGCATTGAATGTCAATGAAGGACCAGATATCAATATAGAGCAAGGTGTCAATAAAGAACCAATTTATAATGTAAGGCATGATATTGAAACTCAAAACGTGTCAAAAAGGAACAATCACGAGT
>NC_134786.1:20324868-20327368 GCF_046742065.1 Oratosquilla oratoria | reverse complement strand
GAGAGAGAGAGAGATTGAGAGAGAGAGAGAGAGAGAGAGAGAGAGAGAGAGAGAGAGAGAGAGAGAGAGAGAGAGAGAGAGAGAGAGAGAGAGAGAGAGAGAGAGAGAGAGAGAGAGAGAGAGAGAGAGAGAGAGAGAGAGAGAGATTGAGAGAGAGAATGTCCATCGTTGGTTATCAGTTGAGCGGATATTATTTGATATCGAGTGATGTTGTTTGAGGAACCAGGGGAGATGGAGATGAAAGTCGCGCTTAAGTGTTTGAGCGGGTTGAGCTGATGAGCAGCAGAAATGAATCTTGTGTATCGAAAGAAATCAGAAATAGCGAAGGAGAATTAGGTGAGGAAGTACATGCATGGAAGGATAGAGGTTAGAATTAAACCAGGATATTACGATAAAAAAGAGGGAGAGATGAGGGAGGATAGAAAATATATAGGACATGGGAGCCTTGAAAATAAACGAAGAATTAAAAGATCTTGGTAACTAGAAAGGATGAAGAGAATCAGAATAATGAGATGAAACGTGGGGGTGGGGGGAAAGGAGTGGGAGATTGAAAAAAAAGAGAAAAAAATAGATCAGGATTTTTGTTTTAATTGACATAATAAACTTTGTTGTGATCGACGCCAGCTGACACTAAGCACTTTAGGCCCCAGAATGAAAATACTGTCGTCGAGGTAGGTTGGATGGATGAACAGGAGGAGGAGACTGAAAACGAGAATGATGATAGGTGATGATACGTGAGGATGACGATTAATGGCGAAGGGGGCAGTGATGAAGGCACTGATAATGATAACTACGATAGTGGTGACAACGACGATGACGATGGCAATGACATGACGGCAATAATAACAACGACGATAGTGACAATAACAATGATGATGACGAAGATGGCGATGACGATGATGAAGACAGCAACGGCGACGGCAACGACAAAGAATGACGAAAACGACGACGACGACGATGACAAAGAGGAAGAAGGCGAAGGTGGCGACGACGACGACGACGACGACGACGACGACGACGATGACGATGATGATGATGATGATGATGATGAAGGCGACGGTGATGATATGACGACGACGACGACGACGACGACGACGACGACGACGACGATGACGATGATGATGATGATGATGATGATGATGATGATGATGATGATGATGATGATGATGATGATGATGATGATGATGATGATGATGATGATGATGATGATGATGATGATGACGATGACGACGACGACGACGACGACGACGACGGCGAGGATAGTAATATATATCGATGGCAAAGTTAACGACGAAGATGATGGTAACCACCTAATGATGAAGTTGTGATGATAATGATGATGAAAAGGAGGAGGAAGCAAGAGAAGGAGTAAGAGGAGGAAGGAGGAAGATGAAAGGTGGAAGCGAATGAGAAAGAAGAAAAGAGGAGGAGGGGAATGGTAAAATACAAGAAGTAAGTGAAGAAAAGAGGGAGGAAGGAAAAGAGAAGGAAAAGAAAATGAAGAGAAGGATGAGGAGGAAGAGTGGTACAAGAACAACGAGGAAAGACTTATGAGACAAGAAAAAAAAACAACGACAAGAAAGATAAGTCATTGGGGAAAAAAAAAGGACAACAAGCAAGGGACAAACAAACAAGCTCGGCAGAAGTCCAAGAGGACATGGAAGGGTGGAGGATCACAAACGACGGACGTGGGGAATTCTGCTCGTGCTGGTGACGGGAGGACGTGGGTCGGAAGGGGCTGCTAGAGGAAAAGGCAGCGTCGTTCTTCATGGAGGGAGGGAAGGGGAGGGAGAGGAAGGCGGTGGTGCTCAACAAGCAGTGGAGGGGAAAAAATGGTCGGAGAAGTCTGATGGTAAAGAAAGAGGAGTTAGGATATAGTTAGTGGTGGGAAATTTTGGGAAGATGAGACCGATCTTGTTTTTAGTAATAGATGATAGGTGAGTGCTCTAACTGGGTGAGGAGAGCAAGAGTGGATAATACATTGTTACAGAAATGGTAGAGGAACGCTGTGGCGGATAACACATCAAAAGATAATATCTCTGATATATATAGCATGTTTTACGATGGCCACGCAAGTCCACAGTTGTAGTTATTTCTGTAGTAGATACCTTGTGTGTAAGAGGTAAAGCACATGTTAAACAATATTTCTGGATTGTTGCAAGATGATTCATCTGTAGTGCCGATACATAGATGAAACACAGCAACATTTGCAGATACCATCTTCCTCAGCACAAGATATTAATGATTAAAGCACGTTTCTTTCTCATCAACACGGAGGTATATAATTGTCACATTAAGGTAATTCACTGAGTTTAGGAACTATTGTACCATCACATGGCATTATTCAGAAGAAAATCTACAACCAGACCCGGCCGTTGCGAGCTCGCATTGGACTCCGCTCAGATGGACCCGAGTACGAAGCTCGCAACGACCGGGCCATATCATTTGATATACTACCCACGTAGAGGTGTGATTATGTATTGTGAATGAAAATGGTGAT
>NC_134786.1:20299868-20302368 GCF_046742065.1 Oratosquilla oratoria | reverse complement strand
TAGCTGTCAAAGTCTAAAAGTCTGTCTGTGTGTTTGAGCTTTCTGTATACACTGGTCTTGAGGTGGTCTCCTCGTGAAACTAAGATGTCCAGGAACGGAAGCACCTCATTAACTTCCAGTTCCATGGAGATATGGATGGCCGGTTCTAAATTATTTAGCCTAGTGAAGAAAAGGTCAATGTTTTTATCTTGCAAAACAGCGAAAACGTTTTCAACGTACCTCACCCATAATTTCAGGGACGAGGTACTGTCCTCAGAATATCTGCCTCGAACTGTTGCATGATAACTTCAGCGACTACAACTGAAATAGGTGAGCCCGTGGGAATGCCTTTTTGTTGATGGTATATGTGATCCCTGAAGCAAAAGTAGGTTGAATCGAGGCACATCGAGATATGCCCCATGAGCTCTGTCGAGGATAGTTTCTCGTTCTCTAAAATAGCTAAAGACTCTTCCATGGTTTTAGATAATACCCTTATGGCCAAGTCTTGAGGAATCGAGGTGAACATGGATTGGACATCAAAGGAAACCATGACCCCTCCTTGGTCGAGTTTGACCCGTTTTATTCTATTGAGGAAGTCCTCTGAATTCAGCAGCATATGGGGGGGAATTTGTCACTAGGGGTCTGAGACGTTTGGAAAGATTCGCAGCCAAGTAATAAGTAGGGGATTCTCTGAAGGCCACGATGGGTTGTAAGGGGATGTTGTATTTGTGTATTTTTGGAAGTCCTCTGAATTATGGAATATATATATATATATATATATATATATATATATATATATACATACATACATACATATATATATAAGGTTGTAGAAGAGAAGAAACGAGCTTTCACAGATTGGTTACAAAATAGGACAAGGGAGTCATATGAGAGGTACAAAAAAAAAGAGAAGTAAAGCAAAAGGTAAAGGAGGCAAAGAGGAGAGCAGATGTGAAATGGGGTAAGAAACATTGTGAAAGTTTGAAAATAAAAAGATGTTTTGGAAAAAAAGCAAGAGAGGAAGAGGAGGCGAATCAAGTAGAGAAGAAAAGGTAAAAGGTGCAGATGAAGAGATGATAATGGAAGAGAAGGCAGTTAGGGGAAGATGGGCAGAATATTTTAGGGAGTTGCTAAATGTGAAGGAGGATAGGGAGGGAAAGATAGCAGCAGTGGGAAATGCTAAGAAAATTACCGTGATGAGTGAGGAAAATGGAGGAGAAATAAGGAAGGATGAAGTGAAGGCAGTTGTTAAGATGATGAAAGCAGGTAAGACACCTGGTCTGGATGGATGCCATGCAGAATGTCTAAAAAAGGAGGTACAGTGATGGTGGACTGGCTGATGAGATTATTTGATGTTTGCTGGAGAGATGGTAGAGTGCCGAAGGACTGGAGGAGTGCCTGTATAGTTCCACTTTACAAGGGAAAAGGGGACAAGTATGAATGTAGTAGTTTCAGAGGGATTAGCTTGTTAAGTGTAGTTGGGAAGGCTTATGGGAGGATCTTGATTGAGAGAATTAGGAACAGAGGGAGTAATTGGTGAGGAACAGTGTGGATTTAGGATGGGTAGAGGTTGTGTGGTAAGACAGATATGTGAGAAAGCTATAGGAAAGGGGAAGGATGTTTTTTGGGCCTTTATGGACCTGGAAAAGGCTTACGATAGGGTAGACAGAAAGGCAGTGTGGAAGGTTTTGCGGATATACGGGATAGGAGGAAAGCTTCTAGGAGCTGTCAAGAGTTTTTATGAGAGTAGTAGAGCTTGTGTTAGGATTAGAAATGGAGAGAGTGAGTGGTTCGAGGTAAAGGTGGGACTTCGTCAAGGATGCGTTATGTCGCCCTGGCTGGTCAACTTATACATGGATGGGGTGGTGAGAAAGGTAAATGCAAGGGTAGTGGGTCAGGGATTGGAGATGATTAAAGAAAATGGAGAAAAGTGGGAGGTGAGCCAGCTGTTGTTTGTGGACGACGCTGCGCTTGTGGCAGGATCGGAGGAGGGATTGAGGAAGTTGGTGACAGAGTTTGGGAGAGTGTGTGATAGAAGAAAGCTAAAGATAAATGTGGGTAAAAGTAAGGTGATGAGATGTACAAGGTGTGAAAGTGGCAGTAGACTGGAAGTGAGCATTAAGGAAGAGCGACTGGAGTAAGTGGATAGTTTTAGATACTTGGGTGCAAATGTGGCAGGAAAAGGTGGAGTAAAGGTGGAGGTAGAATATAGATTGAGAGAAGCGAGTAAATGCCTTGGTGGATTAAAAAGTGTAATGAGGAATAAACATTTGGGAACGGATGCTAAGAGAAGACTATATGAAGGAGTGATTGTACCAACAGCACTGTATGGGGCAGAAACATGGAACATAAGAGAAGAAGAGAGAAGGAGTTTGAATGTGTTTGAGATGAGGTGTCTGAGAAGTATGATGGGGGTTACTAGGCTAGATAGAGTGAGAAATGAGGAGGTGAGGAGGAGAACAAGGGTGGAAAAGGAGCTGGGAGATAGGGTTGATGAAAGAGTATTAGGATGGTTTGGACA